>NC_067399.1:551037491-551342491 GCF_016432865.1 Antechinus flavipes | reverse complement strand
TCTTCAGGAAGCCATCAATTCTATGAAAAAATACTGTACAAAAATATATGACTTTGTATCGAGTTGGCTCTTCTAATCCTGAGTTCCTCAAAGTCACATTTAAACATACAACAAAAGTAGAAGACAGACTAGAGCACAGATCCTTCTTTATTTCAGCCCTCTCCATCATCAGTATTTGTGAGTATAATAAAATTGGCCTTTCAGTTATCTGCATCAGTCATGAAGAGAGTCAAAAGTAGCAGCACGCCACTAGTGACTCTCATGCTTCTTGTATACAGATATAGCCTGTGTTTCAGAAAACTTAATCTAACACTATTTCTGTGAATAATCTGGCAGGTCTTCAAGGATACTAGAAGAATAATGTTTTTGAAAAGCCTACATGGAGCATGTTTCTTCCTAGGGCCATTTTTGTGAAATGTTGAGTTCTTGTTGGCTTAGATTTTATATCTAAGAATGAAGAAAAATGGAGGACAGCCAGGAGTACTGGGTAATGCAAGGCCAACTAAAATAAGGAGACAAACTATTCATTTGGTTCCGTTGCACTGAGAAAGGAGACACTTTGAAATGAATATATTATAGGAAAGACTTGCTTTGTTCTCTTGCAGGTTCAGATATATTTATGAATACATATATATAGCTGCTAGGTGATACAATGGTTTGAGTACAGGGCTTGGAGTCAGGAAGACCAAAATTCAAATCAATATTTACCAAATATGTGACCATAGGCAAGTAACTTAACTTCTTTTTGCTTCGATTTCTTCATGTATAAACTGGGGGTAATAACAACATTGTGAGAATCAAATGAAATAATAATTTTAAAGCAGTACAGGGCCTACCACATACTAAGTGTTATATAAATGTTAGTTATTACATATACATATATATATATATATGTATATACATATACACACACATACATACACATATATGTGTAGGTATAGGTATACCCACATACATGTACACATATATACATATGTATATATATATATTAATATTTGCATGCATAAAACTATATATATTCACATAAATATATACATACATATACAATTCAGATTTTATTCTAAATGAATTTTATTTTTTCAATTAAGCAAAATCCATATTCTCTCCCTCCATTTCTCCCCCACTTACCACCCTCACAACAATCAAAAAAGTAAATAAATAAAGATCTTGTAATAAATGTGTCATCAAGAAAAATTAATTCCTACATTGGTCATGTTCAAAAATATATAAATGTTTCAGTCAGCATTTTGAATCTTTCATCCCTCTTTATCAAGAGGTAGATTGCATATTTCATCATGAATCCTCTGGAGTTGTGGTTAGAAATTGAGAAACATATTTTTAGAGCTGGATAGGGGACCTTAAGAGATCTTTGAATCCAGAAATGTAGCAATAGTAGCTTTTTTTTTTAGCTGGACTGAGAAGAGGCTTATAATATAAAAATATACCACACGTATTCATTTAAATGTAGACCATCCCTCAAATTTCAGTCACATCCTAGAAAAGAGCCCACTGAAGAGAAATATACATAGGTATACATTAAAAAGTAATTATTTAAATTTGTGGTCTTAAAATATTTATTGGGTAAATTATTTTTAATAATTTCAACTCAAGGAAGACAATTTTTATTTCTTGGACTTTCTCTGACCATTTCTACCTATTGTAGAATATGTTTATAATTGACACTCAATTTTTATAGAAGTCTTTATCTTTATTTTCTCTTATTCAGTCCATCAAATTTGGACTTGGTCTATCTGCTGAATTTGACACTCTGACCAACTGCTGGATTAGCCTGTCTGCAGAAATGGTTTACATGTGTAGCAACCACACCCTGGTAAACTGTCTCCTCTGCACATGATTGAGGGAAACTGACACCTCAAATCCATTGGTGTGTTAGTGGGATGTCTACATCAAGCACAGCAGAATGGGTGGATGGGAAAACTTCTTACAATGGCCATGAAGGCAGCTTAAGCAGGAGCTGTAAGGTGCTTAGAGCTTGGTCAGATGTGGAAAACCCCAAGGACATCCACCACTGTTTGGGCCACCTCCAATTGCTTTGACTTGTTCTGCCACTAGATTTTGTTGACTCACAAAGAGAGAGACTGATGACTTTGAGTAATTCTGCCTCACTTAAACCCAGTTCACTCATGAGTCAAGACATCACCTGGGATGTCACTGGGCCACTTTATAAACAAAGGACCAACAACAACATTAATCCTCTTCCCTTACCCTACAGAATCTGGCTTTCTCTCTGTTCCTCATATATGTCACTCCATCTCCTATCTCCATGCCTTTGCACTGGTCATCTCACATTCTTGGAATCCACTCTTCCCTGACCTCAGCCTCAAGAACCCTTTTAAGAGGCAGCTCAAGCATCACCTTCTACATGAAGCCTTTCTTGATTTTCCCAACTGCTAGTGCCATCCCTTCCAAATGACCTTATATTAGCTACTTTGTATTTATTTATCTTTATATTTTATGTTTATTCTGCAAATATCTATATGTGTACTTCTTATCTTCCCTGTTAGACCATAAGCTCCTAGAGCATATTTTTTTTCATTCACTGAATTTGTATCTCTAATTCATGACTAAGGATTAAGCATCTAAAAGATACTTAATTAATGCTGATTGATTGATTGCATCCATCTCCCACTACACACACACACACACACACACACACACACACACACACACACACACACATCCATTCACACCTTCATTCAGCCTTTCTCATTTCTGATCCCCTCAGTACTTCTCTCCTACTCTCCAATCTAAAATGTCAAAGTACATGTCCTCTGCATGTTTCTCAGTTCTTTATACTAGGCTTTACACAATAAATACTTAATGACTTACTTTGAAGATGCCCCCCCCCAATTCCAACTAACTCTATTCTAGATTTATAGGCTTGATAGATCTTGGACTTTTATCTTCATCTAACCCTTTAATTTTTCATTTGAGGACACTGAGACCCAGGGAGTTTACCTGATTCAGTCAAAACCACTCAGATAATAAATGGCAGAGTTTGTATTCAGTCTCAGGTCCATGATTTTCAAAATCTAATGTTCTTTATCCTACACCATATTGCTTCCCACTCTTGAGAGGCTGGATCAAAGATACAGGCTTGAGAATTAACCTTTGATATTTGTCAGTACAGACTCAAATGTGTTTCACTTACATAAAATGGCAAAAGATGGAGCTTATACAATATCCCAATTCATCCTATAATAACTGTTCCTTATAGATTATTCTGTTATTTCTGTTCTTTTGATGATATTACCCTTTCCATGAAAGATCACCAGGAACAAAAAAACAGCCTATGAATGTCAAAGGTTAGCTCAGTAAAAAGCTTCAAGTTGCTGTTTTTAAAGCAGAAAAACTTCACTAAAGCAAGATCATTCCAGAGAATCTGTTGTCCCGCCTCTTTTATTTACATGAAAGCCACCCTGAGAAAAGTGGCTTACATCCAAATCACTAAAAAAAGCAGAAGAGAGATAATGAGGAAAAGAGGGGAAGGTAGAAGTTATCATTATTTATTTTCTGAAATTCATCTATTGAAGGAAGAATGAATACATATTCCAACAAGAGAATGACTAAAAAGACTTAATAAAAGGTTAGTTACCTAGTTGTCTAATATGTACTGACTTTTGTTATAAATTCATTCAGTAAATATTCATTGAGTACCAACTAACTACATAAAACTTTTTTTTTGCATCCTTTCATCCGCTAGCAAAATGTGATGCATGTAGTAGGTACTCAATAAATAGGTGACAAATGAAGTACAAAATGATAGGCATCATAAAAGATAGAAAGAAGCCTCATATAGTATTTCATGCCCTTTTAAAAGCATGGAGAGGATAAACATGCATATATGAAAAATAAATAATAGGTGACATGAACGGTAATATATAACCAGCTATCTCAAATGAGAGGTACAAACAGTAAAGATCTTTTCCTCCTCTGAACTCTCAATACTTAGAGTGTGCCACTGTGTGTTGAAAACTATCTTTGCATGTTTTGAAAATAAAATGCTATTATTGAAAAATAAATTAAAAGTTAAAAAATAAATTTAAAAAAAGTTTACCATTATGATTAGGGTAGACTTTATAGAGGATATGGAACTTGAGTTGATCTTTAGACAAGGTAGAAGACAAGGAAAGGGAGCAAAAATATTGAAGGAGGTGCTTAGAAAATAATGATTAGCCCAATCTGGCTAAATCAGAGCATATAGTATGCACAGAGCATAATATATAAAGATAGATTGGTAGGCTAAGGTTAGAAAATAGTGAACTTTCCTTGCCAGGATAAGGAATGAGCACTTTCTCCTAGAGGTGATATGGATCCAGTGTGGGGTTTTGAGTAGAGAGTGGCAGATGTCAGGCAAAGATGTATTTTAGCAAGATAAGTCTGGCAGCAGTATGTAATGTAGGTTGGACAAGGAAATACAAGCTTTCAAAGTTTTATAGGTAGTCTTTATATAATATATCATGTATATAACGATATTGTATAACATATAATATTACATAATAGACATGTAAGATCCTCATGGCATTCCTATAAGGTAGATACAAATCATACTCATTTTACATGTAGGAAACCACTGCTGAGAGAGGGTCACACATATAGTAAATGTCTGAGGCTGGGATTTGAGGTCATCCTGACTCCAAATCAGGATCCATAATTCTGCCCATTGTGATAAAAATGCTAGGATCTCATAGATTCAGGAGTTCCTTCCAGGAATGCAGATCACACTCAATCCACCAATGACAGCTCATTATGTTATTTTTGTTAATGTCAGCCTGTAATTTCACCACAACGGATCTACTCTATGTGATGAATCCTTTCAAATCTTGACATTTGAGGGTACCAATAAAGCACTCTGGTTGTCCACCTCATTATCCATTATTCTTCCCATGTGACCAGTCCATCTTCATTTCTTTGATAACTCTTTTTTCTTTAGAGTTCTTCATTGATTATATATGGTTGTCTGTTCACATCCACCATGTGCCTCATTGTTTTCTCTAAGATACTCATTTTTGCTTATCCTGCAGTCTTTGTATTTTTTGTCTTCTTACCATATAATAAAACTATCAGAATTTTTTTTGGCTTTTCCTGCATACATACTTAAACAAAAAAAAGGACTGTACATGAAACTGTAAATCTATTTTATATATGGCTCAGCATATTGTATATATTTTTTCAAATATATGAGAAATTCAACATATGACTTTTAGAATTGTCCTGTTTGACTATGATTCTTTCTAGCTCTTTTGATATCTTCTGTGCAACTTTTAAAAAGATGCTTCAATCTCAATTTCAATCTCTTTCTCTCGCTCCTTCTCTTCCTTCTCTTCCCCTCCCTTCTTTCCTCCCTCCCTCTCTTCCTCTCCTTTCCAATTTCCCTCTCCCTTTTACCCTGTCTCTCTTTCCCTCTTTCTCCATTCCCGTTCTCCTTCCCTCCTTCCCCCTCCCTCTCACCATCTTCCCTAATAGAAAATTAGTATTTTTTAAATGGGCTCTGGTTTCTGTGGGGAGCTTAGGGTAAGTAAAGGAATTTTGCAATTTCCCAAAGGCTATCTAACCTGTTCTTATCCTGCTACGCAACTCTGGACCCAATTGTGTATTGATTGTATACAATGATGAACAAACCCCATAGGACAACAACACAAATGCATGTTGAAATCTGGGCAATAGAAATAAGCTAAACTCCTTTGAGTGATTATAGATCTCTCCCAGTAGGTGTTGCAGTATTCTGGGGCTCAATACAGTCAGTGTGTTGCCATCTATAAACAGGAATATCTACAGGACCTAACTATCTGTAAAGAAAATCTTTTCTACCTAAACTCTAGGCAGGATCTCTTCCATTCCAGTAGTGAATATCTTCAGGAAGCATATAACTAACATTTTATACCTTGTCTGATGTTTAATATGGGGAAGTGTTGAATAGGATTATTTCTATTGTCATGTCTTCTAAGATATATTGAATGATTTTGATGTATGATTGGGAGACAGCTTGTTGTAAAAGAATCTGTAAGGTTATCTTTTGTTGTACCAAATCACATGCCATTTTTTAAATCAACAAATAATAAACACAAGGAGTTTTACAGTTTTTACATTTTTCAGTCAGTAAGTCAGCCAATAAGTATTTATTAAGCACCTACTATGTGCAGAACATTACCTGAGAAATTAAAAAGATGATCACTTATTAATAACCTGCTAGAGGATATTCTCCATTCACATACAGATGACTCTCGGAAAGGCTTTGAAATAAATGTCCTGAGACCGCTGAGGAAATGTAATGGATTAAGTTGTCAAGCCAGCCCCATGAAAGAAAAGTTACTAAATTCTTCACTTACCTCCTATCTTTGCATTGTATGCAATGCCCACTATGCAATAGGAATTGTTTGCTGAGGCAGCAACTTCACCAGCACAGCGAGTACCATGCCTAGAGCAGATAGGGGTAGAAGAAGAAATAAGAAATCAGAAAGTTTCAAAGATTTCACATCATTATCCCAAATTAAGTGCAGCAAGACATATTTGTTAGCATGGGATTATTATTTATGATTCATGTTTTCATCCTCTTTGCCACCAGCACTTTTGCTAATAGTCTCCTGTGGCTATTCCATTATTCACCCCAATATTTATCCCCAATCATATCCTGTCTTCTCTTCCCATATGAGGTTATAAGAGTGGCATGATATTCATTTCTAAGGCCATTTAAACAGAAGCTGAGAAAAAAATTCTCTTGATTTAACACTCAACAGTAGCCAGGGGACTACAAAGAAATTACCAGCAAAATGTATTGCCTTTCATAGGAATAACCCCAATTTAAAAGGTGCTGCTTTCTGTCAATCCCTGTGGTGGAAAACAAAAATACGGGGAACTTTAAAAATGAAAACTATCAGAAGAGTCCACAGAGATTTTGTATCATTAGCCAAATTAAAGGCCTCCCTTAAAAATAGTTATGTCTTGGCCCTTTCAAAGACAATATCCTTATTTTTCACTGACTTGTTCAATCCACTGCTGTTAACAGGATTCCCTTAGTTCATTCTCTCAATAGTAAAATTTAGGAATCAAAACTTCTCAACAAGGCTACTCTATATTTTGTGAGAAAAGGAGAGTTCTTCATTTTAAACAACTTAGATTGTATGAACAAAATTTTTGGAGAAGGATTTTATGACTGGTTGATAGGTCAACCTTGACAAATTTTGTCTCATTTATCAAATTATCAGGTCCAGCATTTTTGTACTTAGCTCAAAGAAGATAAGTGAAATATTTTGCCTCAAGTCACACAGCCAGGGTATGTCAGGTACAGAGCTTGAACCCATTTTCCTAATTCTGAGACTAGCTCTTTCTTCACTATGATCACTACTACTTCCCAGGCACTACTTCTTAATTACACTCTTATCCAGATTTTGAATAGGTCTGCATTCTACTCTTCCTCCACTTCCACATTCCCATTCCACGCTCTCTCTCTTCATGTATGGAGCCTACTGGGAACTCAGTCCTGTATTCATCTGATGGCTACAACTTTTAGAGCTCTGTAACTAGGAATTACTGGAACCATTCTATAGGAAGCAGCACTTGGAGCCAGGGTACACTCATTTTCAAGGTTCGAGTCATAAAGGGAGCATGTCAGCCTCCACCTAGTTTCAGTACCTTCATTCTCCTCGTTCCCTAACCCTCCAAGGATCTGCATTGAAAGGCCTGAAACACACCCTCAAATTGCTCAGGGATCCACACCTTAACAACCTCCCCAAACACATGCACTGACTCACACACCCTCACCTCACTCACTAGTTTTAACTAGTTACTCTCATTCTCTCTCTGTCTCTCTCTCTCTCTCTCTCAGTGTCTGTCTGTATTTCTGTCTCTTAATCTCCCTCTCTCTCTCTCTCTCTTTCTGTCTCTCCCTCTCCATCTCTCTCTGTCTCTCTTTCTCTCTCTCTCTCTCTCTCTCTCTCTCTCTCTCTCTCTCTCAGTGTCTCTCTGTATTTCTGTCTCTTAATCTCCCTCTCTCCCTCTCTCTTTCTGTCTCTCCCTCTCCATCTCTCTCTGTCTCTCTCTCTCTCTCTCTCTCTTCCCTCTTCCTCTCTCCTTCTCCCTTTCCCCTTCTCTCTCTCTCTTTCTGTCTCTCTCTCTGTCTCCCTCTGTTTCTGTCTGACTGCCATGAATCATTCCAAGTCTAACATTAAAGCTCTATCAATACTCTATTCTCAACAAATTGTGTATTCCATTTTCAACATACCCAGAAACTAACAACTAGTAGTATCTATTCCACCATTTACCAGCATTAGAAAAGAGCCAAAATAACATTATGGCTTTTTCAGGGGTCTATGGACAACTGAAAGTCCTTTTCAGCTCAGAAGACAGTTAACAACTACCCAAAGTCTAGCAGTTAGGGAAAAGCTAGACTTAGAAATAATATCAAAATACTTAGAATAGGTTTTTTTTTTATTTTTTAGGCCTATTTATGTACATCCATTTTACATATTTCCATGAGTCATGTTGGAAGATAAAAATCTGAACAAAAAGGAAAAATAAGGAGAAAGAAAAAAATAGAAGAAGAAAAGTGAAAACAGTGTTTGGCTCTGCATCATAGAATTGATTTTAATGCAACAGGTTATAACAATTACAATAGAAAAGAGAAGGCTTTTTCTTAGCTATTAGTGACCAGGATCAGTGACTGATGCCTTTTGATGCCTGAAAAAGACCATTTCAGGAATCAGTAATGTTGCAGAATGGCTGGAATATTTGAATTCAAAAAGATCTGGATTCTAATACTGCAATAGATACTTTCCTTAACAGCTTGGGCAAGTCACTCAGCCTTAATTCCTCTTCTGTAAAATGGAACTAATAATACCTACTGTACTTGCCTCACAGGATTGTTGTGAAAGTCAAATAAAATAATGTATAAAACAATTTGTGCACCTTAAAGTGTTCCATTGATGTCAGCTGTTATTATCAGTAGAAGTTTTAAACATATCTGTATGTTTACATATGTTCTTATATGATACCCTTTACACACTAATAAAACAGAAGAACATAATAATAGTTGATAATTACATGGCATTTTATGATTTATAAAATATTTTACATTCATTTCTCTATCTCATTTGAGTTTCACAATAGCCCTGTGAAATCAGTGCTATTATTAATACATTTTATGTACCAGGAAGCAGAGGCTGGGAAAGGGTAAGGGAAGTGCCCAGTGTCTCATTGTTAAGTATTGAAGACAAGATTCAAACTCCTTCAAGGAAGAGAGTGTGAAATCATGAAAAGAATACCATATTTGGAGGAAGAAGACCTGGACTGAAATCCTACATTGGCCCGCTCCTTCTATGACCTTGGACAATTCACTTAAATTGTTTTTTCATCTATAAAATGAAGGGGCTGAACAATATTAAGTCAAAGATATCTTCTAGGTCTAAATCTATAAGCCTGACTTCAAGGCAAATACTCTTTTTACTATGTTACCTTGCCTCTAATTAACTTATAAACTTTAAGGTTTCCAAAAGAATCTAACACCATATCCAAAAGTAGGGAAACATTTGAATTTCTTTCATTTTATTAGGTTTTTCTGGGCATAATATTATTTTTAGTTGTCTGAGAAAGAAAAGAAAAGACTTACTTATTTTCATTGCTGGCATCATAACGTGGAGAAGGATCATAATCATTTCCATTGACATCATAACTTGCATAGGCATCCTAAAATTAATATGTCTCAATAAGTGAAGGAATACAAATTACACAACCCACACAGCAGCCTTATCTACATTTGCAAGCACTGTGGTTTTTATTCCTCTTTTCTAAAATAGAAATAAATGCACAATGGCTGTAGAAAACATCTACCAAAAGTATCTAATCTACAAGGTACAATAATCTCATTCTGTTTTTCAATCAGATAATTTCGGCATAAATCAAATGTTAAGTACAGATCAATTTAAATATAGATGAAATCTAAACTTGAATTAATAGTCCAAGCACAATGAGAATATCAAATATACTAATTTATATAACTTCTACATAATTTTGATAGGCTAAAATTCTCATTATCACAGTTGTACTTATAGTTTTGCAATACTATATTTTATAGTCTCCAGTTATTAAGGTTATCTAAATTTTTTATCCTCTTTTTTTCATATATTTAATGAAGTTCAGAAATAAACAGTTCAGGAACAAATTATATTCCTTCAACTTTACATACATATAAAAATAAAAATATTCTGAGTATTGAGTTTACAGAGATTCTCTGAAAGCCTTCTTGGGATAGTTCCTGTTGTCAGATAGGACAACAGGAATGGCATTACTTTGTCTGGCTTGTACATGGTTTTAATTTGTGATTATCTTGTCCTCATCTTCTATAATAAGATTCAGATAGAAACAGAGCTGGGACAGTTTCCTATCCTGCTATTATTCCTTTATAATTAATGTTCTATGAATGACTGCTCAGGTTGTTGCTTTTTACAGGTGACAAAATGTGATGACGTACATGCAATTTTTGTAGGCTCATTAAAATATCTGTTGGTAAAGCTGAGGAAGCAGAAAGAACAACAGTGATTTTGTTATAACAATATCCTCCAACCTAATTCCTTTTTAGTAATATAACATATCCTGTAATGTAAAATGGACAGGATGGGATAGTGGATAGAGAGCTGGTCTCAGAGCCAGGAGAATCTGGATTCAAGTCTCATCTCATACACATACTGATGGTGTAATCATGGGAAAGTCACTTAAGCTTTCAGTGGCATATGGTGGTTAAGATTAAAAATTGCAGAGGCCATGCTAACTTGTGTTGGTAGAAAGAATCTCTTCAGATGGAAATTGTTTATGTTAATGAAGTCAGTGGGCCAGTCCCTGTCTTATAATAAAATATAGTCATAATATATGCTATTTACACGTTATTATGTAATAGTATCAAGTTTCATTCTGAGGCTCAATAGCAATTTTGTGCATTAACAAATGTGCATTTGTTAATGCACAAAATTGCTATTGAGCCTCAGAATGAAAGGATTTCCTTACTCTAGTCAAATGATTTTCTAAAAGTATCATGGTAGCCATGCTGTTGCCTATGGTAGTAGTTTAAAAAAATCATGTGTGGACAGATATAATATTTACAAATATTATATTGAATATATTTAATACTTAAAATAAGCTTTTAGCAGCTGGTTTTCTGACTTCATATATATTCAAAAGGAACAATGTAGCCAGCTGCAACAGCACAGCACATAGTATACAAGAAACAGACTATATTTTCAACTACCATCCACTGAATTGATATTATTTTGTTATCCTCAGCTGAAGAAATAGAATCAACCTCATTAAATAGAATTAACCTCATTGTTTTCTAGGAGTAATCTTTTAAAGGTTCTTTAAGTTCCTTTCCTTTTTACATCATTTCACATGTTTCATCCCATGAAATGAATAGAAGCTTCTTGAAGTCAATGATTATCCTTCCTTTCTTCTCCCCTTTTACCTACCCATATACCAAATAGCTGCTATCATGCTGCAGCTGGCTATATTTATGTGCTTTACCTGTAGCATGGAATCTAATTTAGGACATAATTAAGAGTCATGGGATGAGATAAAGTCAGATAACAAGTTGACAAAATGCAATTTTTCAATATTAAAAAATAAAACAACAAATATTTTGCTTGTGAAATTAGAATTCAAATCCTTGGTTTTGGAGACTCAAAATAGTTTAAGCAAAGTTAAAGTGGAATCTACTATAGAAAAGATTTTGAATTTTTATAGAAGGATGTCATTTTCTGGGAAATCCAGGCAGAGTCTTTTAAAGGATATTCTCTTTGGAGAAAAACAAATAGACAATATAAAACAATCCTATGAGGCTATATATTAGCATATCTATATCAAGGGAAGCATAAATAAAATGAAGCTCAGCTTACGTAATTAGCTGCTAGATCTGGGTGATTCCTCTCTATTCCATCATCCAGAATGGTCACCACCACATTTTTTCCCGTGTAGCCTCTTTTCCATGCTGCAGGGACGTTCATTTCGGATCGGCAGCGACTGTGCTTATCCCCACAATGCTAAGCAAACAAATGAATCCCAAAACACAGAAGCTGAACCATAATACATTCCATCTATCCAACTGGTAGTAATTTAAGAGTTTAGACATGACTACATTCGTGTATTCACATGAACAAATAATAAAAAACAACTCCTCATGCTTTAAGTAACAGGCCCTATTTCAAACAACTCATTTATTTCCCAGAAGTAAAGATGAAATATTGCATTTGGTGTTTTGTTTTAAACTATTTCTCCATCATTTCTATAGAGAAGCATAATCCCTTTTCTAGTAGATTTTTCTCTATTCAAGTATTCTTTTGGAATACTTAGTCACAAGAATATGTATCAAACTGACTTACTAATACCTAAAACACATCCCAAAGGAAGGCAATTTTGCTTACCATGTACCACATGTTGGACCATATTGGGTCATTGAAATAAATGGAATGTGCATCACTTCGAGCATGTCTCTTCACTCTCCGTTTAACTTCTTGTTGTTGTAGCCATTTCACCTGCCATATGAGAAAAGTTCATATTTATTCATGTTATCACTTCCTATTTTCTATTGTATTACATGTAATATAAATTTCCATCTTCATTATCCGCATCCTCATAGCTAACATTTACATAATGTTTTCTATGTGTGCTAAGCCCTTTATAATCATCTTATTTGATAAATCTTCATATGTCATCATGCCATTGTAAAGTTTCAGATTCTAAATTCTAGGAGAAAGGACAATAGCTATTTAACTTACTTTATTAATTTTCTCAATCTACAAAATATTTCTTTTGATGCCCTTTTGTGACGTGGAGATGATCACTGGTTCTCTAAGTCCATACCAGTAAGGTATAAGTGCTAGAAAACCCTACCAATGCTTGGAGTACAGAATAAGGCTGAGAAATATAAAGTCTTTGTTACCTAAAAACTATGCTGACATGGCTCTCTTTAAGAATGAGATGATTAAGGCCAGTTCCAATGATCTTGCGATGAAGAGAGTCATATACATCCAGAGAGAGGATTATGGGAACTGAGTGAGGTTCATAACATAACATTTTCACTCTTTTTGTTATTGTTTGCTTGCATTTTGTGCATTTTATTTTCTTTCTTATTTTTCCCGTTTGATTTGGTTTTTCCTGTGCAGCAAGATAATTGTATAAATATGTATGCATATATTGCATTTAACATATATTTATATCATATTTAACATGGATTCACTGGCATCTAGGGGAGGGGATAGGGAAAGGGGGGGAAATTGGAACACAAGAGTTAATGTTGAAAAATTATCCATGCAAATATTTTAAAAATAAAAAGCTTTACTTTAAAAAAAAAGAACCAACCCAACTCAGTTCTGAAAAACTCATAGATCAGAAGATGGGTTGCAGAAAGATGAAGCAAAGTATGAAGACAGTTTATTAAGTTATAGAACTATGATTTGTGACAAAAATAATACTTATACCTACAAAATCAAGCATCTTTAAAATAATTAAAGAATTTAAACCACAGTGATTAAATCTATGAAATGGAAAAAAAAACTATAGATGGCAAGAGTTTTTAAGATATTCTCTAAAAGAAGTTCAAAATTGGGATGCCTGGTCACCTCAGAACTGAAGAGGTTCAAGGAAAACTGAGCAAATACATGGAATGATTCTGAGAAGGAAAAACTTATAAATAAGAAAATGTAATCTTTTTCTCTTAGGAAATTTTGCAAGAAAAAGGAATTCACTGGTTCTAGCAAAATCATAGATTGGCTTTCTGCTTTGGTTATCTGCCTTGAATTTACAATTTCCTCCACAAATCTCACTTAGGGGTCCTACAAACTAAAGGATAAGAAGGATTCTTCTAGATTGTCATCATTAGGGAAAAGAGTAGAATAAATCCCCCGCAATGTTATGAATATAGGAAGACCTTCATAAGTTTCATGTTGGCCACAAACTGCTTATCTCATCTCAGTCAAGTTACTTAATTTCTTAGTGACCTCAGGCTAGATGTGGAAGAGTAGGTGCTGTTTTAGTAAAAGAAATTCCTTACTGAAATTTCCCTACCCCAGTGAAATCACAGATCAGATTCCAAAACAAAACAAAAAGAGTTAACAAAAGATGACAATTTTTGTGAAAAAAATATATCCTAATGGATATTAGGGGACAAAATGCCTTTTAAAAAAAGGATCAAAATAACTTAAAAGGGAACAGTACTATAGCATTCACTACAACAAAGCTCACATGAGCTTATTAAATACCAATCAATAGCAACAATGTATTTTTCTCTTCAAACTAAAATAAAATCCAAAAAACAAAAAACAAAAAACCCCCCAAATTCCAGAATGAACACTAAACAAAAATCCCAAATGTAAAGTACCAGATAATTTAACTAAGCTGTCAAATATTTCTATGATAAGTCAGCCTATAAATTCAGATTACTGTTCATCATATTCCCTGATGATATTTTGAAGGTTCATCATTTACTAAAGATTATATGGTTATATTAAACATACACATATATAAAGAATATATTATTATACAATATACTACACAAAAAGAAATTAAATTATATATAATCATATGACATACAAAAATTAAATTATATATATATACATATATAGTATACATAAAACGAAAACCTTAAATTTCACTTTGGATGCAAACTGGTTATATCATCTCAGTCATCTCAAGTTTCAAAAAAAAAAACTCAAGTTAGTAAAAGGTGCTTTTTTTAAAAAAAAACATTTTTTTTTACTTTTAAGTGGTCAGTTTTATATATCATATTTTAAAAACACAATTGCACATACTATTACTTTCCAGAAGTAATTATTTTTGGTAGTACAGAGACATCCCCACCATTGTGTCATACTGGTTACTCTATTCATTAACACCATCTGGATGGAAATAACCATGACAATCTCCTAAATCCGGCCTAATGTTTCATTTGCAATAATGACCACACAGAGAACTTCCTTCTCCCTAGTTATAAGTTACTTCTTGATTACAAGTTAGGTGTTTCGTAAGGTATACACTGATCTTACTAAAATTCACTTTTGGTTTGAAAGAATTAATATGAGAACCTGGGCAAATTATCTCTGAGAAGTGATTGTGGATAATAAAGTCTGGAATAGTCTGCTGTTCTCTCATAAAATGATCATGATGTCAGGATATGATGATGTGTCAGGCTCCCACAAATCAAGAACTTAGACCTTAGTCATCTCCTTTTGGAAACCTCCTTGTAGAAAGTCTTTGACAACATTACCCTCTAAGTCAGTTACCCCATTTAATCAATAACCATTTATTAAATGCCACTATATGTAGACACTAGGTATACAAATATGTTGAACCAAACTATCACTTTTCTTAATGAGCTTATGTTATAATTCAAGATTTAAGGATTTATAAAGGTAAAACAATTAAGGTACAGATATGCAAGTTGGCCTGCTAGTACTCCTGGCCAATATTCTGTTCATACTTATGTCTGCTAATTGTTACCTTGAATTCAGGTAACAATTTCCTAATCTTTAAAGAAGCTGTCTCTCATGTTTGTAATGCACTCCCTCCTTAGCACCACCTCTTAGAACTGTTAACTTTTTTTGAAGCACAATTTAGGAGCCATTTTCTATAAGATCATTTCCTGTTTCCACCAAGAGTGAGACTTTTCTTTTGAAGTAGCTTTTTCCTTCTTGAAATTTCTTTATATTTCCATATCTGTCTACATGTTGTAAAAGCCTTGCTTCTGGGGAAGTAAAGACTAGTGGATGACTTGTATTTTGGGAGCTATGAGCTTGGGTAAAGCCAACTGGGTTTCTACATTAAATCTGACATTTATAGGTAAGTTCCTAGGGGCTGAAAACCACCAGACATCGTAAGCAAAAGGAACTGCCAGAGGTCAGAAATAGAGTACATCACAGCTTATGTCCCTATCAATGGGAGAAAGGAAAGGAAGAAAGAGGAAGGAAGGAAGGAAGGAAGGAAGGAAGGAAGGAAGGAAGGAAGGAAGGAAGGAAGGAAGGAAGGAAAGGAGGTAGGGAAAGAGGGAGGAAGGAAGGGAGGAAGGAAGGGAGGGAGGGAAGGAGGGTGGGATGAGAGAGAGAGGAGAGAGGGAAGGAGGGAGGAGAGGAAAGGAGGAAGGGAAGAAAGAAGGAAGGAAGGAGAGAGGGAGGGAAGGAGGGAAGAGAAGGAGGGAGAAAGGAAGGAAGGAGGGAAGGAAGAGAGAGAGGAAGGAAAAAGGGAGGGAGGGAAGAAGGGAGGAAGGAAGGGAGGGAGAGAGGAAGGGAGGGAAGGCAGGGAATTTTGATTTTTGTCTCTCTTCCCAGCACTTTGCACAATATAGATGATTAATACATTAATATTTGTTGATTAAAATTAAATGTAGCTTGTTGCCAGTTTTTCACAATTATAAATAATGCTATTATAAATGTCTTTGAAAAGAAGTCTTTCTTTTTCTTTTTAAATAATGTTCTTAGGATACAATCACATTAATAAGATTGTTTGGCCAAAAGGTACAGTTATTTTTATGAAAAAATAGTGTATTACTAGTTGGTCAATAAACATTTATTAATCACCTATTATGGACAAGGTACTAATCCAAGTGATAGGGATACACAAGGAAGCAAAAGACAGTCCTTGACATAAAAGAATTCACAGTCTAATGGAGAGAAAAATCAAATGTTAGGAGAGATTGTTCTTCAAAAAAGATTTCATCAATTGGCAATTTCAACAGTAATCTAAGTATAGATTTATTTATCAACAGCATCCCCAGTATTGCTTAGTTGTTGTTAGTAGGTTTTTCATTGCTGTTTTAATTTGGTAGGCCTGAAGCAATTCCTCAGAAGTGTTTTAATTTTAATTTCTTTGATCATTAGAAAAGTCCAATTTTAAAAGTTATTATTTGTAAGTTGTAAATTCATTTTTCCATTAGAGAGTAAGTACTTCCTTTGAATATTTGTAACTGTTTCTTGCAAAATATTGGAAGTTTTGTTCCATTTGTTATAAATGGAATTTTCTTAATTTGTAATTTTTCTTTTTATTTCAGTAAATTATTTTTGTTGTACAGATTTTCTTTTGTTCATATAATTAAATTCATCTAATGGGACTTCTTATGTGTTCAATAGAACCCAACACATCTCCCAAGTAATACATAAATTATGCCATTTCTTACAAGTTATTATTATTTTTATATCATTAATAAAATCCCACTTTCACACCTTATCATGAAGTGAAGAAGACTCTTGAGTTCTTTAAGGCTATAACGAGTGTAAGCTCTGACAAATTTTATCCAGCTAGACAGGCTTTGAGAGCTAGTCTAGTGATGAGCTACACAAATTGTTCTTCAGTTAATATTATTGTGGTTAGAACAACCCAAGAAGATTCTGGAATCATGAGGAGTTTTGATATATGCAGTTATTGGTATTACCCACACTGATGAAATTGCAATTCCTTATTATGTAACTGAAATTTGATATACTATATAGTGAGATTATTATCTAAAATAATTTTCTGCCCTCCTGCTATGTGCTATTCTCAATATTTACTAGATAATTAACCCTTTCTGAATTTCTATTTTCTACAGGTTTACTGAATACTGGTATCTCCATTATATTCTATTATTCTATTTTTATGTTTTTGCTCTACATAAGATCATTTTGATATCCGCTTAATATTTCTGAGTCACAAAAAGTTATCAAACTGTGCATACCCTTTGACCTAGCAGTGTTAATACTGGGCTTATATCCCAAAGAGATCTTAAAGGAGGGAAAGGAACTCACATGTGAAAAAATATTTGTGGCAGCTTTCTTTATAGTGGCAAGAAACTGGAATCTGAGTGGATGCCCATCAGTTGAAGAATGGCTGAATAAGTTATGGTATATGAATGTTATGGAATATTATTGTTCTGTAAGAAACGACCAACAGGATGATTTCAGAGAAGCCAAAAAGATTTATATGAACTGATGCTAAATGAAATGAGCAGAACCAGGAGATTATTATATACAGCAACAAGAAGACTATATGATGATCAATTCTGATGAACATGGCTCTCTTCAACAATGAGATGATTCAAACCAATTCCAATTGTCCAGTAATGAAGAGAGTCATCTACACCCAGAGAGAGGACTGTGGGAACTGAATGTGGACCACAAATAGCATTTTCACTCGTTCTATTATTGTTTGCTTTCATTTTTGTTTTCCTTCTCAGATTTTTTTTTCTTTCTAGATCCAATTTTTCTTGTACAGCAAGATAACTGTATAAATATGTATACATATGTTGGGTTTAACATATATTTTTTAACATATTTAACATGTATTGGACTAACTGCCATCTGGGGAGGGGGTGGGAGGAAAGAGGGGAAATTTTGGAACAGAAGACTTTGTAAGGATCAATGTTGCAAAAATTATCCATGCATATGTTTTGTAAATAAAAAGATATAATAATAAAATTTTTTAAAAAAATATTTCTGAGTCAGAGAATTTGATGCAGCTATTTATTGTCCTAATTATTCTCAGTTGCTATTGGGAATACTGAATCTTCCAAATATGTAAGTTTGTCATTAGTAAACATTATTTTGATTTCTTCATTTCCTATGTTAATCTCATCAATAATTTTCTTGTTTTATAGTGAGTGTTAACAATCTTACTACTACCTGTGGACAGTGGAAGTGTTTAAATTGGGTATCCAAATATTTCAGTAATGCCATGGCTATTAATAAAGGTAGCAGTAGCAAGTACTATCTTGCCAGATTAAATTGAGACAAAGTTGGTAGGTGGAGCTAGCAAACACTGACAGTTTATGCAACAAATGAAGGAATTCGTTGTCAAATATCCAACTTCCTGTTTTCAAACTTGATAACAAACTCCTGTAGACTGATCTCAGACCTCACTTCTTGTTTACTCCCTCTAACATTTTTTGAGCCTAATTTTGACCTGACTTCCACTCCAGACTTTTCTTCGAGAATTTACTTTAGTTTTACAATCTACATCTTGACAAATGCTTTTGATTGGACTTGTCACTGAAGTTTCTAGCTCCTGATGGTATAGGAACTTCTCTGTTCCACATTCTTCTTACAGAAAGTGGGAAGGCTTCCAACTGCTCTAGGAAACTAGCTTATGACAACTTTCAACCCTGACCTCATCCAGGGTTAATCTATGGGGATAGAATGGGGTTATAAATAGTTTAGTCCATATTTTGTACCTGGTTGGTTTTCCCCCATAGAAATGCCTCAAGTAACTTTCTTTTATATGCTGACCCCTATTTTTTCTACTCAATTCTTTTATCTACTTGAAGAAAAATCTTCCTCTTTCTAAAAAGTCCTTAGCCATCCTTCAGGAATTAGCTCTTTCCTCGAGAACTAAAGAATCTCTTTCCTCAAATTATTTTTATTATATATCTAACTATATGTTATATCATTTCTCACTCCCCCAACTAGATTGTAAGCTCCCTGAGGGCAGGAATTATCTGTCCTTTTATTGTTTTTTACATGTCCAGTACTGGAAATAGTGCCTTCCACATTTGCAGATACTTATTAAATATTTGTTGACTTGAATTAAATTTTATCAAAGGCCCTGTCTTTCTACATCTTCTAAGTGAGCATAGAACCTTTAAAATATTTCTTAGTAAAAATAAGAAATTATATTGATGTTTTTCTAATGAGATTCCATGATGCTTTGGATATTTCTTGCTTCATATAAGAATCTAACTTACATTATTGTTCCTTGATTGTTAGAGGTTTCTTTGATCTGTTTTTATCTGTAAAGTAAGTTTTTGTGCTCCCTCATTATTTTGGGAAGCCAAGGATGCTGAAATAGAAATAAGAAAGGTAGTCCCAGGGAAAGACTGAGGTCTGTGATTTCCTGCCCTGGATGGGACTTTGGTGATTGCCATCTTAATCAATAAATTCATCAACAAGCACTTATTAACCACCTACCATGTACATAGAACACCCCTATTCTTCTTTTTGGCCTCAGAGTTCTCTAGCTTCCTTCAAGAGTCATAGGCCTTTTTAGTCTTCTCCAGTTACTAATGCTTTCCCTGTCAGGCTACTTTGTAATCATCTTTATGCAGCTGACACTTTGTATAACTTGTCCTCTCCTAAATGCAATTTATATATTAATCAAGACACAAACTCATAATGTCATTGGTTCTTTTCAAAAATGAATGACAAACAACAACAATCTTGTATGTATAGATAGATAGATAGATAGATAGATAGATGAACATATCGCCTCCCAATACATTAGAAGGTAAGCTTCTTGTTTTTCCTTTAGATTCCCAAAGTGTCCTGGTAGATAATATGGGCTTAATAAGTATTTGCTATTTGGCTAATTGATAGGTACTATGATAGGGAAGCAGTAGCCCAAGCAGCATCAACTATTTTATGAAAACTCTTCACTTTTTATTTGTGTGGGAGAGCTAAAAGAGAAGAGATGGAGGAGATAATAACTAAAAGGGAAATCTCTTAGCAGAGCAAGGAAAGACACCATGGATTGTTCCATTCACACAATGGGAACTCCAAGGATTCCCAATATCATTTATATTTTCCTACAAATAGAACCTTCTCCCAAATGCACCTATATTTTGTCAAAGGCACTGTCATACTTTCAGTCATCCAGGTTTGCAAACTAGATATCATCCCTGCTACCTCATTCACTTGCCAAATCTTGTCATCTTGCACATCTGGCCCTATCTTCTCACTCATGTAGCAAGTAACCCTAGTTTAGATCCTCATTATCATATCTCTTGCTTGAACAAATTTTTTTCAATTAATTTCAGGTTTTTGTTTTATTTATTTGTTACAGTTTAAGTTCTGAACTCCCTCTCTCCCCACTGCACTAGAGAAGGTCACCATCTTTCACACACACACACACACACACACACACACACACACACACACACAAATAAATATTATCAGTCAGTCCTTTCTCTGGAAGTGCACAGCATTTTCCTTCATTGGTCTTTTGTAGTTAATTTGATTATTTATAATATTCATAAAAACTTAATCATTCATAGTTGTTCTTCAAACAATATTGTTGTTACTGCATAGAGTATGTTCTTGGTTCTGCTCTTTTCACTTCTCATTACTCATGCAAATCTTTCCATATTTTTCTAAAGTGAACTAGTTCATCATTTCTTATAGCACAAATTCCATCACCTTTATTTAGCACAACTTGTTTAGCCATTCTTTAACTGATTTTAACTTCAATTTACAGTTTTTGCCACCACAAAGAGAACTACTATAATTATTTTATACTATTTTATTAAATAATATTTTATTAATTTATTTATTAATAATATTTTATTAAATAATATTTTATTTTTCTCTAATTACATTTAAAGACTTCAAATCTCTATGTACTCCAATCCAATCTGTATTCAGCTGATCAAGAGATTTTCCTAAAGTATAGGTTTGACCATGGAATTCCCTTACTTAAAATTCAAGTAACTTCCTATTTCTTTTAACTCTTGCCTTTATGTACATGACCAATTGGCCTTAAGATAGTTGGATGGACCAGATGATAGAATGCTGGGCTTCAGATCAGGAAGGCAAATTCAAATTTGGTCTCAGACATTTTCTAGCTGTGTGATCTTGGGTAAGTTACTTAACCCTATTTGTCTCAGTTTCCTCATCTGTAAAAAGAAACTGGAGAAAAAAATGGCAAACCACTGCAGGATCTCTGCCAAGAAAATCCCAAATGGGACATGAAGAGTAAGACACAAATAAAATGACTGACCAACAATAACAACAACACTGTCCATGTGCACACTGCTCCAATCACTCTATCTCCTATCTTTATTCCTTTGCATTGGTGATTCTTCAACAAATAGAATGACTTCCCTCTCACCACTGCTTCTTAGTGTCCTTCAAATATCCACTACTATAAGAAGATTGTGCTGATTCTTAAAGCTGCATTTACCTTTCCTCCCCAAACTACACTGAATGAACTTACATACAAGTTGACTCCCAGGATATAATGCAAGCTCCCGGAAAGCAAGAAGTATTTGTCTTTTGTCTTTATTCCTGGCTTACTCCTTGGCACATAATACCACATAAAGATGGTTCAGTAGATAGATTGCTGGACCTAGAGTCAAGAAGACTCAAGTCACTTAACCTCTTATCTAGTCACTTAACCTCTGTTTACCTCAGTTTCCTCGATTAAAATGACGATAATAACAGCACTCAAATCACAGTAATCTAGAAAAGATCAAATAAGATAATATTTATAAAGCATTTAGCATATTATCTGGCATGTAGTAGGTGCTATATAAATGCTTATTCTCTTTCCTAGTAAGCACTTATTGGAGATCTATTATACGGTAAGATTTTCAGATGTACAGGTGGGTGCCAATTTACTAGTTGGCAAACTAACTCTAAGAAGTTCAAAGGATTTTCCCCAAATACAGTGGAAGCAAAAGTATTTTATCTTCCTTAATAAAAAACAAAGTAGAAATTAGGAGCAAAGGGAAATGTCACATTAAGATTTGAGGTTTGCTTAGAGCTTTCTCCAAGGACTCCACCATTAAAGTGAAATTAGCAGGTTTCAGATTCTAAACTTTACAAATATACTGTAACTAAAAATAGCTTTAAAAGATTATGCTTCTGAGAAGAAAGTGTAAATTGGGTTTTAATGTCTACTAGAATGACATTTGTTAGCTTTTTAGTGGTGCCTGACATTCAGGAAGGTCAAATATAAGTGATTTTGGAAAGGGCAAGGTTACATCCTATACAAACACACAAATCATGTTTCTTAGGAAATCTGTATAAAGTACCTGGATTTTTCTAGTAAGCAGTCATTTTAAAAGGGGGGTGAGGGTGGGAATAAAGTCCCTTTCCCTTGTAACTTTTCCTCCTATTTGCAAAGTCCTTCCTTAGACTTTAATATACTTATTAATTTGTGTTTATATTCTCAGCATACATCACAGTGCCTAGCACAGAGTACTCTTCAGAAATATTTTGCTGACTAACTGAATGAAACACGGAGCTTAAACTGTGTCCACTTCTACTTTATTTATACATCAAGAGATCTGTTGCTTCACTGGCAATCGGTAAACATATATTAAGTATCCATTATGTGCCAAGCATTGTGCTAAGTATACTCTCTGCACTGACAGATAGAAAGCCCTCCATGCTTTAGTAGATGATACTCATAAACTACTGTGGTCAAAAACATTCATCTCCTGGCAGCCAACATCCTGGAACTGAGCCTCTTCAATCTTGGCCAGGCTGGTCTTTGGATGACAAACACATTGTCCATCACCAGGTCTGTACTTGAAGCCTTTCCAACACGGTAGCAAGAACTATTAGAAGGTTGAGCTGTGCTGTCATAGCCTAGTTCCTCCCATCACCCCCACCATGACAAGGCATTTTAGTAGGATATTAGTAAAGATTCTTCACTTACCAATATTGAAAAGGAAACAAAAACCAGTTTATACCAAATTGTCAGAAGAAAAAAGAGACCTTAAGAAGTCTTGGCAATACTCTGAGTATGAACTCTTTAAATCTGGAATTAATCCGTTATTAACATGATCTCAGGTATACAAAGTGCCCTAGTGTGGTTTCCTTAGGGATGCCTTTTAAAATTTTTGCTACTTTTTTTTCATTTGTGAGCCACTGTCACACTGCCAAAATATCAAGGAAAACTATTACAAACTGTTGGTCTTGGATAAGGTGAACAACAGATGGTATTTTCACAACTTACACTTGTGGAATGAATGTCATATAACTGAAAAAGCTAAGGCAGAGAAGCTCATCAGCTGTCCTTCTAAACAAGGTTATTGATCTATATTGATTTCTCAAACACAAGCTGGGCCTTTAACCCTGCCATCTAAAAAGCAACACAGATAGTTGGAGATATTGCCAAAATAGTTCAATAATGTTTGGATGTTGGGTTAAGGTGAGAGAAAGTATTGAGACTCAAAGAGTTCCATGAGGCCCACTTCAAATGTATAAGTGCAAGACTACTCAGAGTTTTGACTAATTAAAAAAAGCCAGCTTACAAGTATTAGGGCTCCTAAAACAATGTATTAAATTTAGTACACTTAAACAGTGCAAAGCTGTGCGAATTACCCACTTGCTAAAGCTCTTGCTCTCTTCAATTGTTGGGGCCAATAAATTGCTGGGCACTAATTAGTTTGGAGAAAATGCAAAAATAATGAGAGATGGCACCATCAGTTAACTCCTTTGTCTCTTTTCACAGATGTTCTCAAAGTAACTCGACTTTATGGGAGATGTTCTCAAAGTAACTCTTGACTTTATGGGAGGCTGATCCCTACCCACTCCTCAGA
The DNA here is from genome assembly GCF_016432865.1 of Antechinus flavipes. NCBI lineage: Eukaryota > Metazoa > Chordata > Mammalia > Dasyuromorphia > Dasyuridae > Antechinus > Antechinus flavipes. The sequence continues at coordinate 551,318,208 of NC_067399.1, read as the reverse complement.
AATTACAGAATAAAAGAAAATCCTTTCTGAAAAGAAGATCCAGGAAGTTGACTCTGGATGTGTTGTTCAAAGAAACTGATGGAATTTAGCAATCTTTAAATGTAAAATTCAAATATAATATTTGAGAAATTGAGGCAGTAAGGTGGTACAATGAATAGAGTGCTGACCCTGGAGTCAAGAAGATTCATCTTCCTGAGTTCAATTCCAGTCTCAGATTCTTGCTAGCTGTGTGACTCTGGGCAAGTCACTTAACCCTGTTTGTCTCAATTTCCTTATGTATAAAATAAGCAGGAGAAGGAAATGGCTTAAAAAAAAAAAACTCCACCATTTCTGCCAAGAAAACACCAAATGGGGTCACAAAGAGTCGATCATAACTGAAATGACTAAACTACAATCACATGAGAAATTGTCATATGCTGCTTTGGCCCATTTAAAGCAAATTCTGAGAACAGTAATCCTTTTTTTATAGCTCTAATGACTCTGAGGAAGGTAACTCCACCTCTCTAGAGCTCAGTTTCCTCAGCTGTAGGGGAAAGTTGGAAAGATGATTTCTAAAGATCCTGCCATCTCAGTTTATCTCTCAGATCTGTGGAGGAGGAAAGAATTTGTGACCAAAGAAGAACTAGAGATCATTACTGATCACAAAAATAGGTAATTTTGGTTATATCAAATTAAAAAGCCTTTGTACAAACAAAACCAATGCAAACAAAATTAGAAGGGAAGCAACAAAATGGGAAAACATTTTCACAATTAAAGGTTCTGATAAAGGCCTCATTTCCAAAATATATAGAGAATCAACTCAAATTTATAAGAATTCAAGCCATTCTCCAATTGATAAATACTCAAAGGATATGAAGAGACAGTTTTCAGATGTAGAAATTGAAACTATTTCTAGTCACATGAAAAGGTGTTCTAAATCACTATTGATCAGAGAAATGAAAATTAAGACAAGTCTGAGATACCACTACACACCTCTCAGATTGGCTAAGATGACAGGAAAAGATAATGACAAATGTTGGAGAGGATGTGGGAAAACTGGGACACTGACACATCGTTGGTGGAACTGTGAATGGATCCAATCATTCTGGAGAGCAGTTTGGAACTATGTTCAAAAAGTTATAAAACTGTGCATGCCCTTTGATCCAGCAGTGTTACTACTGGGTTTATATCCCAAAGAGATTTTAAAGGAGTCCCTTTCCCCACATGTGCAAAAAATGTTTGTGGCAGCCTTTTTTGCAGTGGCTAGAAACTGGAAACAGAATGGATGCCCATCAATTGGAAAATGGCTGAATAAATTGGGTATGTGAATGTTATGAAATATTATTGTTTTGTAAGAAAACAATCAGCAGGATAATTTCAGAGAGGCCTGAAGAAACTTACTTGAACTGATGCTAAGTGAAGCAAGCAGAACCGGGAGATCATTGTACACGGCAATAACAAGATTATATAATGATTAATTCTGATGGACGTGGCTCTCTTCAACAATGAGATGATTCAAACCAGTTCTAATTGTTCAGTGATGAAGAGAGTCATCTACACTCAGAGAGAGGCCTGTGGGACTGAGTGTGGACCACAACACAGCATTTCTACTCTTTCTGTTGTTGTTTGCTTACATTTTATTTTGCTTCACTTTTTCTCTTGTGCAGCACAATAACTGTATAAATATGTTTGTATATATTGGATCTAACATATATTTCTACCATGTTTGACACATATTGGACTACTTCTCATCTAGGAGAGAGTTTAGGGGAAGGGAGGAAATCGGAACATAGGGTTTTGCAAGGCCTAATGTTGAAGAATTTTCCAAGCATATGTTTTGAAAAATAAAAAGCTTTGATAAAAAAAAAATGATCCTGCCATTTCTATCATTCCACATTTGTGAAATTGTCTTTACTGAAATGAACCTTGAATGTGATGATAACAAAGATTTCCCCCTCCAAATTCATCAGAAAAATTTCTCATACTGACTTTGAATTTGTTTTAAGGTTGACAGATAAGATCTTCAGAACAGTTCAGCAAAAAATTTTCATTTCAATAAAGACAGACAGGAAATATCCTTTATCAGACAAACCGCCTTCTCCCCCACCAATTTTTTATTTGGAAATAATGTTCAGGTACCCAAGTTACCCTATAAGCCAGAGAAAAGTTTTTTTTTCTTTACTTATCTATAAAATATGGATTATAACAGCACTAACTTTATAGGGAGGTTATGAGGATCAAACAAGATATTATGTAAAAACTATATGTAAAATAAAAAATGTAAGAGTACTTTGTAGTGTTAGCTATGATTATCAATATGATTATAAGCCTAGAAAAAGGGGAAGTATGATGAAAATAAGAACATTTTAAATAAATCACCTGGCTGGATATTATATATAGTTCTACTCTTATATAAAGTTGCCTCAATGACACATATGGACGTCACGGTTCAATGAAAAAGTGCATTGATTCAAAGTCAAAGGGCTGGTCAAATTCTGGTTCTGATACTTGCTATCTGAAAATGAGAGAAGGGGATTATCATTTAAAATTTATACACACACACATATTTAGAGAATCAACTAAAAACTAATTTAAAAGATGAACAATTTTATAAAAATTGCAGAATATAAAATGAGATCATATAACTCAATTTGAACTTCTATATATTACCAGTAATACCTAGCAAGAAAAGATAGTAAGAGAAATTCCATCTAAAATAATTGCAGATAAAATATTTGGGAACCTACCTCCCAAGCCGTACCTAGTTCCAAAACACTTTTTTTACACAAATATACTGATCTAAACAAATACATAAGTATTAATTGCTCATGGAAAGGCTGAATATAATAAAAATGACAACTCTACCTGAATTGATTTACACAGTCATAGTTGATATCAAACTATTAAAGAAATTATTTCCCTAAAATTCATGGGGAAGAATAAAAAATCAAGAATATCAAGGGAATCAATGAAAAAAATATGAAGCCTAATAGATTTCAAAATGTATTACAAAACAGTAATTAAGAAAACATTATAAGAAATAGTGGTTGATCAATGTAATAGGTTAGATATACAATATATAGTACTAATTAACTAATATAGTGTTTGATAAACCCACAGTTTAAAGCTTTTGGGACAAGAACTCATTGTTTGACAAATTAGAAAGCAAGATGGCAGAAACTAAACACAGATTAATAGCTTATACTATATACCAAGATAAGGTCAAAATGGGTACATGATTAGACATAAAGGGTGGTACCACATGTAAACTAGGGGAACATGAAAAAAATATTTAATATTTATAGACAAGGAAATAGTTTGTGACCAAACAAGAGATAGAGGGAATCAAAGAAGATAAAATGATAATTTTGATTACATGAAATTAAAAAGGTTTTTTGGTTTTTTTTTTTTTTAACAAAATAAAGCTCTGCAACTAAAATTAGAAGGAAACCAGAAAACTGGAAGGAAATTTTATATGAAGTTTCCCTAAATTAAAGTCTCATTTCTCAAAGATACAGAGAACTGAGTCAGATTTATAAAAATAGGAGCCATTCCTTAATTGATAAATGGTTAAATAATTTTACTAGGCCTTTTTCAGACAAATCAAAGCTACTATCTATAGTCATATCAAAAAATGCTCTAAATCACTAATACTTAGGGAAATTGAAATTAAAACCCTTCACACAGGCTAATATGATAGAAAAGAAAAAGATGATAAAAGTTGCTGGGGTTGTGGGAAACCTGGGATACCGATACACTGTTGGTAGACAACAATTATGAAGAACAATTTGGAACTATGCCCAACTGATTATAAAACTGTGCTATCCTTTTTTTTTTAAACTGTGCTACCCTTTGACCAACAATACCACAACTAGGTCTATATCCCAAAGAGAACAAAGAAAAAGAAAAAGTACCAATATATACATAATAAACATTTTGGCAGCTCTTTTTATAGTGGCAAAGAATTGGGAATTGAGGAGATGCCCATTAATTGTGGAATAGTTGAACAAGTTGTGATATATGATTGGGATGTAATACTATTGTGCTGTAAGAAATAAGGGGTATAGTTTCAGAAAAAAAAATTACCTTGGACAACATACATACTTATGCAAAATGAAGTGAGAATCAGAAGAACATCACACACAGTACATAAAACAGAATTATATATTATACACAGCAATAGTAATGACCAACTATGGAAAAAAAAAACTATTCTGATCAATATAGTGATCCAAGACAATTCTAAAGAGCTCATGCTGAAATTGTGATACAGGTTCCAAAGAGAGAACTGATGAATTTTGAGTGAAGATTGAAGCATATTTTTTTACTTATTTTTCTTGGATTTTTTTTTGCAACATGACTAATATAGAAATATGCTTTGTATGATTTCACATATATAATAGGTACTTTACCTTCTTAAAAGATGGGGAAAGGATCAGAAAAAGGAAGAGAGTTTGGAACTCCAAATTTTAAAAAATGTGTCAAAAATAAATAAATTTTGCATGTATTCTTTTCTTGAAGTTGAGTCTATATGTTGGAAAATCTGGAATGTATGATTCCGATAGACTTGGGATAAGTTTCTCATTCTTTCAGCCTCAAAGTATATTAAACTAGCCTCACTAGAATGTTCAGGGAAAGAATGGATTTATAAAGAACCTGAGTGAACAGATATATATTCCAGGATCTGATAAATACATCTGTGCATATCAACAGGTTTGATAACAACAACAACAATAACAACAACAAAAACTCCAAAATAGGCAAAATTGAAGGAAGAGTTGAAAACTAATATTTCAGTCCCAGCTATCTTCCTCATCAAATGATCTTGATTAATCATAGCTTCTTTGTACCTCATATGTAAAGTGTATATTGATGACTGTTTTGCCTTTCACATTTATTAGCTCTATAACAATAGTCAAATTCCTTTACCTCTGAGTCTCAGTTGCTTTACCCATAAAATGTGGATAAAACCTCTAATGCTTTGCTTCACACAGTAATTATGAGAATCAAGTTATGATACCATATAAAGGACTTGGCAGATTTCAAATAAGTATGTGTATCAGTATGGTTTTAAGTATCAAATGAGATAGAATTTAAGTGTTCTACTTATTTCAGGTATTCTTTTTCAGAATTCTTCATATGTATAAAGGATTATATTCTCAATAATTATTTTTTGCCATAGACATTCATAAATTAGAAACATATCCAAAAAAAAAGAGCCTCACTCCTTCATGGTCTTCTCTCATGAACCCAGAAATGGGCATTAAGAAATACTTCTAAAAAACATTTGCAAACATTAATGTCTGGTACTCTTAAGGTAATCATTTCCTAATGGTCATTGAAACAACTGAACCTCATTCATATTGACATTCTCAGTATAAATGAAACCAGATGTTAGGGCTGAGAACCCACAAGAAACCAGACAGCTGTGCAGGGAAGAGGCAGACAGTGCAGATGTCTACAATCATTAATTACCTCCCCTTGGCTTTGAAAAGAGTATCAAAAGACTGTTAATCAGTGGACAAGCATGACTGGAAGCTAGCCCTTGGGTGTTTGTGCTCAATAGCTTCCAACTCCTTCTGTCACCAAGTTTGGAATGCAGGGACCTGGGTATGGACCAAATGCTAATGCTGTGCTTCATGAAACTAGAGTGTTTCTAGAGAATTACATGACTATGTGGAAGCAGAAGAAGTGTTACTTTTTGTGAGTCAGTGCACGTGTTTAGGGGAGTTGTTCTGATGTTGATTCCTGGGCAACTTGAGAGTGAAAATCCTTGGCAACTTATGAGCAATTTATAATAATAGGGTCATAGATTTAGAGCTGAGATCTTGGATATCTTGGCCCAACTCTCTCATCTTATGAAAATTTTATTTTAGGTGTTAAGTCTTCTCCTTTATGAGTTAAAATGTACCAAAATAAAGGCCTATTGCACTACCTATTATCAGTCTATGCAACTCCACTGTGAGAACTTCTCTAAGTTCCTCAGCCTCAAGAATGGACTGGAGCAAAGAACTTCTTAAGATGCTCTAAATTGTCAGATTAAATTTATATGTAAGTATGAGAACTGCAACACCAGTAGGCTGGCTATTCAGTGACAAATTCTTGGCCATGGAAAACCATGAAACAAAGAAAAATACAAGATGGCACTCAGCTCCGAGTGCTTTTTCAGAGACTGGCACAATGTAGAAGAAAAGGAAGAGGGTACTAAGGGCACACAATTTTCAAATTATATATACATTTTAACTTGGTTATTGGTACTCTCAATACATAAGACTAGAGAAACTTAATTGTATAGATCTTAGAATTCTCACCAAAAAAAAAAAAAAAACAGAATAGAAATGGATATTGTAGCAAAAATGCAAAGATGGCTTACATTCCTGGTAAGCAAATAAGTGAGCTAGTTATATTACTCATCCAAATAACTTTTTAGGATATATGGTCATAGTATTTGCAAAAAAAGACTACCATGAAAATAATTGTGTCTTAAGCATCAATATTTATTATGCAGGATAAAAAGGAATAAAGTTTTTATGCAGAATTGAAGTGACCACAAATTAAATCAACATATACTTTGATACTCAGTGACTTCTTTGTAATGGTAAGAATAAACAAGAAGAGTTGAAAATATGGATTGGGAAATAGGAGAAGTTAAAAACTTGTAGACTCCGTAAAAGCTTTGGGCTTATATATCATGAATGCTTTTTTTGAGAAAATATTGGAAAGTGCTGGACATGGTAAGCAAACATCATTAAAAATGAAGTTGATTATATTTTAAGAGATGAGTCATTCAAGTCAGTCAACAAACATTTATTAAGCCCTCTCTCTATGCCAAGTATTGTGCTAAGTGCTAAGAATTCAAATAAAGGGGTGGGGGGGACACAGTTTTTCCATTTGAGGACCTCACATTCTCATAGAGAGATGACATGTGTATAAAAGATATACAAAATGTAATAACAATCTCAGAGGGAAAACACTAGCAGTTTAGAGGCCCAGCAAAGATCTCTTGTAGAAGGTTGGATTTGAGATAGAATTGAAGGAAGGCAGAAGGCAGAAGTGAGGAAGGGAAACATTCTAGAAATGGAAGACATCTAGTGAAAAGGCACAGAATTGGAAGATGGAATGTCATATGTGAGGAATAGCAAGTTGAACTGTGTAACTGGATCAGTTTGTAGAAAGGAATAAAGTATAAACAGACTGAAAAGGCTAGAAACATTCAGGTTGTTAATAGCTTTAAATGCCAAACAAAGGACTTTATATTTGAGCCCAGAGGTAACAGGAACTCATGAGGTTTATTAAACAGGGGGTTGACATGGGCAGACATACTTTAGAAAAGTCATTTTGGCAGCCAAGTGGGGGACAGATTGGCAATGGGGAGAGGTTTGAAGTGAGAAAGCCAGGTAAAAGTTATTGCAATAGTCCAAGCAAGAGCTGAAGCGGGCCTTCATCAAAGTGAGATTTTCATGAGTGGAAGAAAAGGGGAGATTTATTCAAGAGATTTTGTGAAGGAAGAAGTGAAAAAACTCAATAACATCAAATATGATAACACTGTAAATGAAGAATGACTATGAATGAAGAGTTGAGGGTGATCTTGAGGTTGGAAGTCTGGAAAGATGGTAGTGGCCTTAATAGTAATAGAAAAGATGGGAAAAGGAGAGGATTTTTTGAGGAAATATAATGCATTCTGCTTTAGACAGGAAATAGACAGCTGTCTATATACAGTCAGTTCACAAACATTTTTATAACAAGATAAAAATAAAAATATTTAAATAAATAAAATATTTTTTTAAAAGTTAAAAGATGGCATACATTTAAAACAATTACATTTGATTTACTCAAAGAAAAACTTAGTGATGTTTTAAAAATATTATATGAAAGAGGACATTTTACAATTATAATGATTTTATTAGAAGTTTAACTGATATAAATAAACTGCCAAATTAATTAAAACCAAAAAAATCTTTTAAAAGCATCTTAACTAATTCTTAATATATTTGCCAAGTAGTGAGATATGGAAGCCAAAGACAAGACCAGTTTAGAATATAAATTTGTAAAATCTACAGAGAAGGATAGTAGAAAATCATGAGCTATGTTGTCTCATAAAACAGAGCAAAGTCATGGAAGTTATATGAAAAGCTTGGCAAGAGACCTAGGTAAACAAAGTCACCCCCGAGGTACTTAAAGATAAAATTGGAAGAATGACAACAAATAAATAAAATATAGAAAAGATCTGAAAAAAATATATATAATTTTTTCACTATCAATGAATCTACTACACTTAAGATTGTAATATTTTCATTCCAAATTTGCTTACAGAAGAGTTAGAAATAGTATCAAAAGAACAAGATTGAGAAAAGAAGCTGGATGAGACAAGGCATATATCAAAGAAGTCTATGCTGGAGGCAACAATTGTGAAGGAGCTAAGGGACTGATTTTTAAGGGATCTGAAAAGAAGGTTTACAAAAAGGGATGGAAACAATATGGAGCCTTATCACCACTAAAACAAACATGACTAAAGAAAATATCAACAACTAACAAGCAGCATGCCTAATGTTCCATTTACAAAAATTTGTAGGAAAATAATTTATACATCAGTGAGCAGATATCCATTAAGCAGATATTACAAAGGAAGATGAATATATTCTTAAAATATGATATTGCTGAAAATAGCATACCTTCATCCTCACATAGTTGACTGAAAAATCCCATTATACTTATTATACTTATTTTTTATTGTAAAAAGCATTTCAGTGGAGTAAAACAACCGTTTTAAAATCTCTTTTCCAATAAATTATCTTATATACTTTAAATACATTAAATTATATGATCGCTTGAAGGACACACAACAGGAATAACCTTGTTTGATGATATTTTGATCTTTACTATCAAGTGAGGCATAGAACAATATGTATGTTCACCAAAGATATTTACCACTGTCACAAAGATCTAAGGGCAATCCATATCACATAAGGATTCCCTAGAAATGATGGAACAGCTAGGTGGCTCAGTGGATAAAGTGCCAGGCACAAAGTCAGGAAGATTTGGCCTCCAACACATAGCAAGTCACTTTGTCCTGTGTGTCTCAGTTTCCTTATCTATAAATGAGCTAGAGAAGCAATGTCACATGACTTCAATTTCTTTGCCAAAAAAACCTCAAATAGGATCACAGAGTTGGACACGACCAAAAATGATAGAACAACAAAAGAAACAATAAGTTTTCTTGTATTAGTAGTGTCTTTGGAACTCATACTAAGCACTCTTGTTTGTGTAAGATATTGGATTGGTTGTCCTAGAACATTAGAACTCCTCCTTATGAAATTTATAGACATTCAAGAGTCTGAAAAGCATTCACATGAGAAATCAAGTATATGAAGGAATGAATAAGCTATAGAGTTTGTCTACATCTGTCTATGTACACATACATATACATTGATATGTGTTTTTATAGATAAATATATATTTATAACAGCAATGTATATATGAAGACACACATTTATATGATGTTGCTATTATTGATTTTATAATATGCAAAAGACAGAAAGGAGGAGAGAACAAAAGAAGGAAGGGAAAACACACATACTGAAACTATATAAGCATAATTAATTTGAACCAGAATTAAAAATAAATATTGCCTTTGGAATTGAATGAAGGTCTTTCAAAGACCTTCTTGAAACCAAAGGTCATTTTTAAAAACACCAACATTTTTCATCATTGTATACCTAACCATGGAATCTTATAGTCTCCAGAGAAATGAAAAGGAATATCACCTAGAAAGCAATGGAGAGGCACATGGTAGATGTGAACTGACTACAATATATTACACACAAGTAATTATGAAAGAACTAGAATAAAAGAAATCAAAGAAAAATCGTATGAATGAAAAAAGATGGCTTAGTAATATGGCAAAAGCAAGAGAAAATCAATGCCCAATGTGTCAAAGTTATCTTCTTTAAAAAATGTCAAGAAAAAGTGAGTAAGGTTCCCAATGTCAAACTTTTGGGGAGATAGATAAAAGTATATTACAAGAAACAGGCATGGAGGGATTGTATCTGCATGAGTGCATCACATCACTACATCACAGCATCACTACATCACAGCATCACTGCATCACATCAACAAGCTCACAGATCCATGCGAATGAGAGCTTAAGTCACTTTGGGAGGCACTGGGGAACAACAATGAAAAATGGCATGATCTACATCTTCAAACAAGTTATAAACTAATAGAGGTTATTCAGTGTTTATACAGATAAATAAAACATGTGGCAAAATTTTATCAAGAAAAGGGAGATCCAGGATCATACTCTTAGAAACTTTGTAGAAGAGGTTATTTTCATTTTGGGACCAAGATGGAAAGGTAAGGCAAAGTTTCACAAAGGGGTTATATCTCTGCTGAATCTTGAAGGAAGTTAAGGAAGTGAAGGATTTCAACTAGTAGACATGTGTAGGGAGTTTATTGTAGGCTTGGGGAAAAGCCTGAAGAAAAGGATTGAGACAGGAATGTGTAGGCTGAGAACAAAGTATAGCGAATATACAGTCTACTTTGGCTTGAACACAGTGTGTGAAGGGGGAATTATATGAAATAAAGTTGCAAGTATGGATGGGTTCCAAATTTCAGACTGCCTTAGGAATTCGTATTCTATCTTAGAGAGGATGAGAAGCTACTCAAGATTCTTAACCAGGAAAGTAGCATGTCCTGACCCGTAAATAAGACTATTTTGGCAGCTATTGTGAAAGATAGATTCAGAGAGGGAATAGATTAGAGGCCAGTGAGGCAAATTAGGAACCTATTACTATAGTTCAGACAAAAGTTAGTGAGGACCTGAACCTTATATGCATTTATATGGGGAAAGGGGGAATGGAAGAATGTGAGTGAAAACAAAGTGGTTGCATCTAGTACATTTAGGTGAGGCTCTTTCTTCCTGGAAGGCTTTATGGAAATAAATTAATAAAAATCACACAGGTAAGGAAACATGAAATTATTCTTTTTTATTATAGCTTTTTATTTACAAATTATATGCATGGGTAATTTTATAACATTGACAATTGCCAAACCTTTTGTTCCAATTTTTCCCCTCCTTCCCATCACTCCCTCCCCTAGATGGCAAGATGACCAATACATGCATGGAATTATTCTTACCAATGATCATGGATCCAAAATGTAAAAGAAAACAAAAACCCAAATACTGCCAATGTCCAAACATAACATTTAAAAGTGAAAATGCAATGCCTCAGGGATCTTCAGAGTTTCAAGTAACCACAGTAGCCACAGATTTAAAGGTAATTCCAGTCTTATATACCTCACAGGATTTTTGAGAAGATGAAATGAGATAAAGAAGTATAAAAGTATCCTAAGTATTAAAAGGAGCAGAATTGCACAATATTATCAGAATTATTTTTATTAAAAGAAACCAATATGTCCGGTCCCATTCTATAGTACATGCCTCTGCTTACTGAAAATTAAAACAGAACAAAGTAGTATTCTCTTCCTATATCTAGGAGATATAATTAGTAATCAGATAATCAGATTGTTTTTTGTCACTGATCTATGGCTGCCATCAAAATGATATTTCTAGGAGGTCACATGGTTTATTGGATAACATTTTCATATGGAGTCAGGAAGATTGGGTTTTAATACTTCCTTTAATAATTATTAACCTTGATGCTCTACACAATTTATTTAACTTCTCTCAACCCATTTTATCATCTGTAAAATGCAAAGATGTTAATACCAGAAGCACCTGCTGCATGAAGTTGTGAGGTTCAAATGTGAGACTTTTTATCCTCGTTAGCATAGGATATGAACTTGCATTTTACAAAAGCAAAAAGCACATTATTCATGACAGTTATTATTTCAAATGTTAATAATTAAAAGTTAAAATGTCACCATAAGATGTGTGTTAAAAGAATGGACTTTTGCCCAAGACAAAATTTTAGAATTATTAAAAAAGACTGTATAATTTCCCAAGTATACTCCAGACCATCTCTTTCCAACTGCTCAACTTGACTCAACTCAATGTCCATTTGCAGAATTTGTTTTAGATTTATATGTTAATGTATTTATTTAAAACACTGGTCATTCAATTCCATATCATAAAAAGGCAAAATGGAATAACAGTGTCAGAAAGATCTAGGTTCAAGTTGAAATTCTATCTATGACATAACTGTGTCATCCTAAATGAGGGACTTAATTTCCTCCTATGCTAACTGTGTCATCTTAATTTCCTAAGTCCCTAAATGAGGGACTTAATTTCCAAGGGTATGCATGCAATCCTCTCTTATTATAAATCGGGAATGTGCTAATCTACTTTGGTAGTGGGAGTTTCCTTACTGGGAAGTTTTCTATAATAATAAAATCACAGGTTCAGTACCATCCCAATTTTTACTTTTATAAACTATCAGGATAATTGCTTATGAATAATTACATCTCATTGAAGAAGACTTCTAAAGCTTTAAGTAAATATGATATATATGGAAAAAATGAAGCATTTTATTCATTTTTTCATTGTCAAGTTCTCCAGTGGCAAATTGTTTTGAAGTTATATTTGTGCATTTGAAATTATTTGAAATACAAAAACAATTCACATAACAAGCTTTCAGAAAAAAAAAATCTGTTGCCTTTTTTAAAAGGGGGACACTTTAGTATTGGCAGTATGACAAGGGAGGATCCTTAACTTAATTAAGAGGGTATGTTAAGGCATCATTTATTTACTTACTATGTTCTAATTATAAATGCATCTTACCTGATAATTAAAGTAGGCTCAGCAGGACTTCTACTTAGAAAAAATTGCTTATAAATTAATTCCAGATTTTGTATATATTTGGAAGTTATAAAAATATATTTCTTAGTAATTCAGACATTTTACCATTTCACACTATTTTTTCCAAAAGCTAGTAGGAATTTGTAAGATTTTATTGCTTATATGAAAAGACATCTTGTTCTGAATCCTTTTTGTGGTTCAGGTAGAAAATCGTCTTGGGAGGTCAATATTAGACAAAGTGGGGTATGATGAGGGGCAGAAAATGAGCAGGACTTTATTTTCTATCTATACTCCATAGCAGCTCTTGGATTTTACTTCACATTATGGGTTTCTGCTCTACAAGGATAATTTTAGAAAGACCTGATTATAAAATGGGACTGTATTCATAATTATGCAAACCTGTGGTCATTATGATCACTTACTATTTGCTTTAATTTGCCAAAAAGTCTTGTTTGTCTATTTAGTAGCTCTAGCAGACAAAACTGTCAGATAAAATTCCAACTTCAGGTAATGGAAATATCTGCTTAAAGCTTTCCATCACTGCTGGAAAATGCAAGGATGTCATTAAGGTCTTGCGGAAAGTTTCCATACTAAAAATCCTGATGCCTACCTCAGGTCTTCCAACAATTAACTGGGGATTTGTTGAACTTTGAGGCAGTGAAATTGCCCCCCCACAATGTTTTATATATTTCACGTACAAAATGCCAAGTGTTAATCAAGAGAAGTCCTTTCTCTTTCAGTTTTAAATATGTGAATGACAGATATGGGTTAAAAACAGCAACCTGAGAAAGGGCTGGACCAAAATCATTGGGTTAAAATGTCAGATTTGGATGACATAGGCAGCAGTATTTTACCATCAGCCACTTTGGAATGTACTCGAAACAAGCAATTTTTTTACTTGTGAGACTTTTCAACTATTGGCTGATCTGCAGTATCCACCCTTTTCCAGACTTCTGGCAAATGTTCAAGTTGAAAACAAATGCTTTCAGTTTGCTTAAATGACAGGCCTTGGAAAAGCTCAATGACTGATATTTCACACTGAGGAGAACACTCAGTGGTTGGGCTGAATGAACAACCCACCATGAGCCTATACTCCAGAAGAGGCTAACCATGTACCCTGAGTCTTTTTTCAAACAGGGTAGAATGAAAACTGAATACATGATAAAGACTTTAAGCTTATCTCTGAAGAGTACCTAGCAGGGCACTATGGTCTCTTCCTTTCTCAAATAGTTAAAGATCTTTCAACTGGATAAAATGAATAAGAAGGTCTTGCCCTATCCATTTTCACAATATGCACAAACTCTCAGTTTTTATGTATACAGAAAGAAGGGAAAACTGTAAATTCCATCATTTACCAAAGCATTTTTATACCCTAAGGACAAAAGAGCAGGGAAAAGAGAAGAGCATCTGCATCTGATTGAGCTTTATTCTTTATAAGTTCTATAACATTCATTTTTGGTTGGCTCATTCAAGCTATGGTTACTTTGCTTCCCAATTCCTCAGAATAAAATTAAACCACAACTTTTCTTTCATGAAGAATATTAATTACACAGTTTTCCACATACCAAGGTGTTGCAAAATACTTTGTAAATGCAGAAAATTACACTGATTGGCTACAATAAAGGATAATGCTAAACATTTACATAAAAGTCAGCTAATTTTGCCAAATATTTGGCTCAAAAGGCTGGGTAAAGTAAATAGTAGTAAGACTGACAGCTAATTGATTTGGTTTGCATTAAAGCAGGCTAATTTAAACAGAGGTATTTCAGTTTCAATTCTGAATATATAATTGGTTCAGATGCCTTCTATGCTTTCCCTAAGGCTACAAATTTAATTAGAACAGTGAGAAACAATCAGCCAATCATGTCAAATTTTTTAGCTAGGCTGGAATGTTTGCACTGTTTGCCTTTTCTTCATCCTCCCCTTTTTTTTTATTGGCGGGATGGCTTTGATGTCAACCCATTCTGAAGGTTATTAAGAAGTACTATATGAAAGGAATTTCTATTTGAACTATGCAAAAGAGTTATAGAAAGAATACATATGCCTACCCTCTTAGGTTCCTTGACTAGGCAACTGGAAAGAACATGGGATTCAGAGTCAGAAGACTTTGAATCATGGTTTTACTACTTGTTATTCATTTAACTGTGGGCAAATCATGACTTTTTTGGCATTCAGTTTCCTAATCTGTAAATTGAAAGATGAACTAGAAGATCTCCAGACTTTCTTCCAATTTTCCAATTTTGACTCCTCTAGACAAAGATAGAACTTTGAATCACAGTTTTGGTACTTGTTATACATTTAACTTTGGGCAAATCATGACTTTTTTGGCTTTCAGTTTCCTAATCTGTAAGTTGAAAGATGAACTAGAAGATCTCCAGACTTTCTTCTAAGTTTAACTCCTAGACAAAGACAGAATAAAATAAAGTCGCTGAGCATTCCTAAGAGTTTGTATCCACCTATGGGACACATTTCAGATAGTAGAGGCAGCTGGGTGGCACAGTAGTAAACACTAGCCTTGGAAGTAGGAAGATTCATTTTCATGAGTTCAAATCTAGCATCAGACAGTTACTACCTATGTGATAGTGAGCAAGTCATTTACCTTGTTTACCTCAGTTTCCTCATTTGTAAAATGAGCTGGAGAAAGAAATGGCAAACCACTCCAAGATCTTTGCCAAAAAAAAAAAACAAAACCCAAATTGGGTCACAAAGAGTCAGATATGACTGAAAGGACTGAACAACTAGATAGAAGACAAACATCCTAAAAATGTCATAAAGGTTTATGCCTCATATGTGGCACTTTATCATTTGTAAACTTTGAGTTAGATACCTCCATAATCCTAAACCCATAATATAGAGTTCCTTCTATGTAGTAGAAATGCTTATGAATGCTTGTTGACTGAGCACAGAGTACAATAAATACTTTTGTAGAAAACTCATTGATGAATATGGAGAAAAGCTTGTCAGTACCATTTTAAAGAAAAACTGGATGTTAAAAAAAAAAAAGGAAAGTGGGTGCAGTTTAGCACTGAAAGAACATAGATTAGAATCTGGAAGTCTCAAATTTCTTGTGAATTCTGGCTCTAAGTAACAACAGACTCCTTAGAGACCTCAAAGAATAAGAAATTATGAAGAAAAGTAACAATTCCCATTTCCTCCCCCTCTTTTCCAGGCATTCTCAGTATTTCATCAGAGTTTGGCTCTTAGGGCATTCTACCTGAGTGCTGACCATTCCATTAATGTTTGTGATTCTAATGCTAAGTAAGATGTTGTCTTCATAGTAGATCAATTACTTGTTTATAGCAAAGGAAAGGGGGAAAAAGCTATATCAACCCTCTTCCCCAGCCAAGATTTTTTTCTTCCAATTATGGTAGACCATTTGCAACCTTATCCCCTCCATTTCAGCACTACCACATAGCTCACATTTCCTCCGTGACTAGATTCTGTTTATTTTTTGCACATGGTTTCACATGAATTCAAACTAATGCATGCAATCAAGTCAGCTTACCCTCCTCCCACTCTGAGTCCTCAAGAATATACAATTGACAGCCTTGCTTTACTTCCTACTGAAAACTATATACTCTGGGCACTTTAGTAAACTTGCTATCCAAAGTTCCATACTGTGTACACATTTAGAGATACATCCTTTCCCCACAACTACCCTAAATCAAGGAGAGAAAATAAAAGAAAAGCCTCTCTTCATTCTTCTTGGTATAAGAAATGATAAATAATTGTATATAAAAGTGGTTCAAATATTGCAAGCTGTCCTCCAAAAATAAGTGAAGTAAGCTTCATGAGGTTCATATGAATAAAACTCATTAAGGAGCCCTAATATCAGAATACTTACCCTTTGTAAAGACTGCTTTTTCCTGCTTTTTTTAGACACTTCAGAATATCAGGGGCTTAAAAGAAGACACCTATCCCTAGCTATCTATCTATATTATACATATATTATATATATACATATATATATACATATTATATATATATATATCCCTCTTATTTTTGGTATCACTATTGATAGCTGCCATTATATATATATATATAATATAGATGTATTGTATATATGTAATGTATATATGTGTGTGTGTGTGTATATATATATATATATACACACAAACATACATATATGTATACTTATACATATATACATATATGTATGTAGATGTAAATGTATATACACTTATATGAATATGTGTATATATAGACACACACATACATACATACATACACACATGTAGAAAAGTAAAAAGTTACTCATTCTAAGCTAAGGGTTCTTAACTTTTGGGGGGTTATCGACCACTTTGATAGTCTGATGAAGCCTAGAGATGGCTCAGTGTAATGTTTTTAAATGTAGAAAAAAATTACCTAGAACTATGAAAGAAGTCAATTATATTAAAATATAATTATCAAAATATTTGTTTAAAAAACCATATTCATGAACTCCCAGGTTAAAGACTCATGTCAATAGACAAAATCTATTGACTTCCAGTTACAAGGCTTGGAGAACTACTATCACCAAGGCAGGGACAAGGTGAGATGTGGCATCCAAAGTTAAAACTCAAAATTTATTTTCCCATAAACAAGGTTTTAAAAGATGGTTAAATATAGTTAAAATAGTACTAAACATCAGGTATACTCTAGTTAAATAAACTTTTGCAGATTGGCCTAAGGACCTAGGCATCCATTAAAGCACTATTTTAATGAGAAAAAATGCATTCTGTGCTCCAAGGAGACAACTTACAAATAAACCTTTGGAACATGACCTGTTGGAGACTTGGAGGCTGCCTGTGCCTACTGCTGCTTTTTAAAAGAATCAATGAGATGCCAGATTGAACAGCACTTTCAATACTGTAACATTTATAGCTTATCAATATTTAGCAAGATTAGCTCTTTTAGGAAGTCAATATAATCACCTAGTAAAAATGAATTATTTAAAAACTAGAAATGGAAGACTTCCTTCAGATTATATGTATTTAAGCATCTCCTTGTTACTGATGTTATTTTTCAATCAATCAACCAACAAGCATTTATTGGGTACCTACTCTTTGCCAAGTACTATGCAAGATGCTGAGGATACAGAGACAAAAATTACAGTCTTACACCACCCAAGAAGTTTATCGAGGGATACACCATACATTTCAATAAGTATATTTACAAGGTAAATTTTGGTGGGAGAGGCCAATCAGAAAAATCTTCTGGTAGAAAATGTTACTTGTGAAAAATTTTGAAGTAAATAAGAGACTCTAAGAGAAAGAGATATATGTGAAATAGAAATTTATTCCATACATGAAGACAGAAAATGGAATGCTATGTGTCAGGAAAAGCAATAAGGCCAATGTGGCTGAAATAAAAATTGCTTATAGGGAAATGTAGTCTTCCTGACTCTAGGCTTGATATTTTATCCACAGTATCCAGCCACCCTAATGTATGATTTTACTAACCACAACAATAACAAGCATTTGTGAAATACCTACTTATATATCAGATACTGTAGTGACTGCTGGGGAAACAAAGACAAGAAAAAGCATTTCCCAACCTCAAAAAATTCACCTTCTAACTGGGAATACAACATGCAAATAATTCCATACAAGTAAGATATTTAAGGTAATATGAAGGTGATATCACAGAACAGGTTATTCAATTTCTAATTTCAATATTGGAAAAATTACTCAAACTTCCTATCCCTTCTATCTTTACAAAAAGATTTAGATATTGAGTTGCTTATAAATCTTTTTTTGTGCTGGTAGTTTCAAAACTGCTTATGATATCACTAAGTTAATTCTCAGCTAATAGTCATATTAGGATGGTGCTAAAAGTAATGTTTTCAGATTGCCAAGTAATGTTTTTTAATTTGTCCAGTTCTTCTCCAAACATGGGGAAACCAAATTAATTTTTATTGTAAATGGAGCTAAGGAAAATTATAGACTCTTCTCATAGCCATTTTTGGAACTAATGGCATGAACCAAAAGGGAAAAAAAGAGTATTTTGGATTTCAAATAGATAATTTCATCTGGGGACGACAAGTATTTACCTTTGGATCCATTCTGAGGAAGGTGTGGGTGCCTCTGCTACTGAAGGTTGATCTTTTAAATGTTTTGCTGTGATAAAAATGGTAATAGTTCTCTAGGTTTCCAATCTGCAAAAAAGAAAAGAGATTGTTATCATTGCATCTTATAAATAATTGGAAAAATCTGCCAGTTCTTATAGCTTTATACTTCAAATTGAACATTATTTTGTGTCTCAAGAAAACTTTGTCTTTTTTACATATTATTTTTAAATAATGACTAAAAAATCTGATCTTAAAAGTTCTCCACAATACATTTTATACGTAGAATACAAAAGATTCTCAATGAAACCATGGTTCTCCATTTCATGTTGCTTGCTTTATTTTTAACATATATAACAAGTTCTCTACTTTCAAAAGTATCCTGCTCATCCATGCTTCCTTGTAAATATATTTCTAATCTCTAATCTAAAAAAAATGGCCCTCTTATTTTTGGTATCACTATTGATAGCTGCCATTAAAATAATATAAATTATTTTACTTCTGTCTCCACAATTCATTTGACAATCACTTGTTGCCTCCTTATGTCAGGCATTGCTAGGTGTTCAGCACACAAAGATAAAATAAAAAGTAGCACCCGGCCTCAAGAAGGTTACACTTTATCAAGAGAAAACAACATAAAAATAATAAGAAAACAAAATATATACAAATTAACTACAAAATAATTTCAGAAAGTGGGGCAGGCACTAGTAACTGGGGATTTCATGAAAAACCTGACCTTATAGAGCCCCTTGAAAAAGGGGGTGGTGTGATCAAAATTTTGTTTTGAAAACATCAATTTGGTGGCTGTGGGAATGAAGGACTGGGAGACAAGAGATTTGAAGTGGGAAGACAGACCAGTTAAGAGGATACTGTAATAATCCCATAAAAATGTGATCAGGTGGTAGCTCTCCAAATTGAAATACAGGATGTTGTGAAGATAAAATCAATATGACTTGCAGGGCGGGTAAGGATGGTGAGAGAAAGATTGAAAAGCTGAGGATCACTTGCAAGCTGATAAACTTGGGTCCTCATCAAAAATAGGGGTCACAGTATCCTCAACAGAAATGGGGAAATTAGAAAGAAGGGAAGCTTTGAGAAGGAAAGAAAATAATGAATTCTGGTTGGATTAGGAGAATTTGAAATAACTATTGGATATACAGTTTACAATGTCTAATCAGCAGTTGATGAATGAGATGAAAGCTCAAAAGGAAGCCCAGAGTTAGTTATATAGATCTAGGAGTCATCTGCATAGAAATAACAGTTGAACTCAGGAGGGTAGATTAAATTATCTAGGGATTAACATAAAAATAAATTAAAATTTCTCTTTTTAGATACATATTGATAAATCATAGTACAAAAATAAAACCATACTCTCTATTCAATATTGTGAGACTAAATATTATGTTATTATCTGAACATTCACTAGCTAACTGTGTTTTCCAGGCCCCAATCTGCTTAAAAGTTGAACTGAAATTCCCAAGTGGCCAAAGGAACAAAATGTTTATTTGGAGTCAGAGAAACCAGTTCAAATTCTGCCTTTCCACTTACTATCTGTTTGACCTTGGGCAAACCATTTATTATCTCTGACTCAGTTTCTTCATCTATAAAATAAAGGTATTTGAATAAAAATATTTTACAGACTCCATGTGTACTAATATATATATATATACATATATTTTTCAAATTAGAAAAAATACTTCATTGGTATTTTTTGCTCCATTGGTAAAGTTTCTAAGAATAAATGTTTGTACTTAGCTGAAACGAGTCCAATAAAAACACAAATAATTGTCTTCTTGGGAATTATTCATATTGTGAAAGGGCTAGATAATATCAAAATTCCTAGAGTTTCCCCATTTTCTGCTTAAAGGCAATTTCTCAGAACAAATTACAGATTCACATTTTGAAGACTGGAAGAAATCTTGAACCATAATCTAATGGTATACTCTCTTGTCTTCAGACAGGACCACTATACTTAAGCTTCCCACAAGGGGTAAACCTTTCCCCCATAACTTATTCTAAAGTCCAACAACCACTAACAGCAGAACTTTTTAATATTATCCTAAATCCATTGTGCCATAGTGTAAAACCTTTTCATTCTATTTTCATAAACTATTGAAGACAACTCCTCCTGATATTCTAAATTGTTGTTGTGGTGAGGATGAAGTCATGTCCAACATTTTGTGACCCCATTTGGGATTTTCTTGACATGGAATGGCTTGTCATTTTAATTCATCTCACAGAAGAGGAAACAAATAGGGCAGAGTGACTTGCTCAGAGTTACACAGTTTTTAAGTGGCTAAGGCCAGATCTGAGGTCAAGTTTTCATGACTTGTGGACCAGTACCCTATCCCCTGTGCCACCTAGTTGGCTCCAGTTCTAAAGTGGAACCTTTTTTATATTTGTAAGTTTGCTAAAATGCTAAATAGGCCTTCAAAAATCATTTCTTCAGGCTACATAATTCCCAATTCCTAACATCTCATTTTGCAACCTATAAGCCAACTCTGGATCCTCTAAAAACTTTTTTAGCTATGGACTTCAGAACTGGTCATCATCTCTTGCTAAATAATTTTTACTATGAAGTCTAATTGATTATTCCCTCATTAATATACACTAGAGTTTTATTTATTCCTTCTAGTTTTTTGATTTCTTGCTAATGAAGTCACTAAGCTTACTAGTTGTTCTAACCTCTAGACCTTTTGCTATCATACTTCCACATTATTTTTTCTTTCCTGCTTTACATTTATGGATTTTATTTTTCTTCCTCCCAGGTATAGAATCCTGTACTTGTCTTTAATGAAGTGAAAGATTATGTCAAAAGCTTAGCTCATAAACTAAGTCAGGATCACTATTTATACATCGAAAGCATTAATGAAATCTTAACTTGTGACAATACTTATCCATGTTTACCTACAAACTAGCACCATTCCTTGGCGATGTTATGTTAACTTATCTATTTGCTATATATTGGTCTTAAACTGTAAGCATTTAAGTTGATTACTATTCAAAGAAAAAAGAAGAAACTAGAAGTAAAATAAATTCTCAATTGGCAAGAGTAAAAGGATTTTCAATCTATGCATGCATGCCACATCAAATTCTGGGGGCAGCTAAGCTTGCTCACTCTCTGGGTTGTACCCCACATGCAACTATATTCTAACTTACTGACAGCTGCTTTTTCTCTAATTTTGCAGCAGTTCACTAATTACTTAAACATTCTTTTTCCTGTTTCCTTCACGGTCAGGTCAGTGCTTAACTATTATTTGACAAATCCAGAGCCAGCCAGAACATATCTCAAGCTATCAGTGAGCTAACCACAGAGTGGATGGGTCCCCGTAGGGTTGACCAGGCAAAGGAGCACCTGTGTGTTGTAGCAACCAGTTCTCCCCTTCTGTTTGGAAACCTGTTATCCAGCCCATCACTATCGTAGAGAAAGCAACTCCCAATGACTGAGTCCAGGAGCCAAAGATACAGACATTACTATTTCCAATTACTACAAAATCAGAGTAAAGTGGAAAAGGGAATAAATCTGAAAATAACAGCAAATTCTTTCTCCTGTCCTGTGCGTGGAGTTGGCCTTGCTCTATAGAGTATGATGAAGGGGACAGGAATGTGAAGGAAGAACTTCCATTGCTGTGTTTTTCCCAGAACCTTTATTTTAGTGAATGGGATAGCTATCTCTAATTTCCTGGATTTGACTACCACACCTCAATTGCCTCTTGACTCTGCTCCTATTGATCCCTTTCCCCATTGATAAGTTTTTCCCCTAAATGGTGGAAAGGCCCCAGACTACTACCTCTATCTTTACTTTTTTTATAATAGCTTTTTATTTTTTCCAAATACATGCAAAGATACTTCTATACAGTCACTTTCACAAAACCTTGTGTTCCAAATTTTTTCCCTCTTTTCCCACTTCCCTAGACAGCAAGTAATCCAATATAAGTTAAACATGTGCAATTCTTGTAAACATATTTCCATATTTATCATGCTGAACAATAAAAATTAGTCAAAAGAGAAAAGGAAAAAAAAACATGAGAAAGAAAAAACAACAACAACAACAGCAAATTAAAAGGTGAAAATACTATACTTTGATCCACATTCAGTCTCCATAGTTCTTTCTCCGGTTGCAGATGGCATTTTCCATCACAATTCTATTAGATTTGCCTTGAATCACCTCATAGTTGAAAAGAACCAAGTCTAACACAATTGATCATCTGTGGTGTTCTCTTCTTTTTTATAATATAATCGTTCTCTCTGGAAGCAGGTTTCTTGGGGAGGTTTTCTGGAGGCAACCTTAGTGTCAGTTACAAGTAATAATCACCTCAAATACAGCTGAAAAATCCAAACGTTTATTTTCTCCTTCCAAGTCTTTCTCTTTCCTTGGGCCCGATTAGCTTTCTTAGAGACCTATCTCTCTCCTTGGTTCCAAGAGCTCCCTCCAAATGTCTCCACTAAAGGTTGGTCCTTCAGCCTCCAGCCAGCACAAAGGTGGAAAATGGAATGAATCTGACTCCGCCTCTGAGAGTAAGCTTCGGTATCTCCCAGAGTGCTCTTTGGCCCTGAGAGCTTCTTGCTTATATGCTGTACACTGAGTACACACCAATCATTATATCACTGGGAAACCATTATTTGTTGTAGGATTAAATCAATTCTAAACTAGATTTAAACATTGTCTTCTCAATTCTACTTAGTACCTTGTTTCAAGTTCTGGCCCATAATATCTCCTTGTAGGATCAGATCAATCATACTGAACCATGCTAAATTAGATAATTATTGTCTCTATCAATTCTAATGACTTAACACTTTGTAAGGATTCCAACAATCATCATATAATCTTCTTGTTGCTGTGTACAATATTCTCTCGGTTCTACTCACTTCATTTAGCATCAGTTCAGGTAAGCCTCTCCAGGCTTTTCTGAAATCAGCCTGTTTGTCATTTCTTAAAGAACAATGATATTCCGTAACATTCATAACTGATTCAGCCCTTCTCCAACTAATGGGTATCTACTCCATTTTCAGTTTCTTGCTACTACAAAAAAGGTTGCTATAAACATTTTTGTACATGCCTTGACCTTGCTTTTTAACTTTCATTTTTATGTGCTATCATTCCACATTAGAATATAAGTTCTTTGAGGCAGAAATTGCCTTTATTTTTGCTTGTATTTGTGTTCCCACATTGGTCCATAATAAGCACTTAATAAATGGTTGCAGACTGATGTCCTGTTCCCACCAACAACATCCCATCCCTCATCTTCACTTTGGAGCAATTAGGTGGGTAATAAAGTACCAGATCTGGAACCAGAAAGACCTGAGTTCAAATCTATTCTCAGCCCTTTACTAGTTGTGTGATCTTGAACAAAGTCACTCAAGCCTTTTGGCTTCAGTTTTCACATTTGTAAAGGAAGATGGAAAAGGAAATGGCAAACCATTCCAGTAAACTTGCCAAGAAAACCCCACATTAGGTCACAAGGAGTCTGAAACAGCTGAACAATAAAAACAACCATTACTTCATGACCAGAGTCCAATGGCTAGTGTGCAATCTCAAGTCTTTCATAGAAGGATGCAAGCTGAAAGTGTTGAGTCATAAATGGTGACTTTCCCTTCAACTAATAGTAAGAGCCCATATTTGTTAAGCTTTGTTTTTTATAAAGAAGTATTTATATGAATCTATGTGTATAAAGATGTAAATTTTAGGGAAATTGCATCTGTTTAGAAATAAACTGTCAATTCCAATAAATTTGGGATGAAAAATACCATTTGCAGCCAGATAGAGAATTGGAGACTGAATGCGAAACATACCATTTTCATGGAGGGGGGTGGGGTTTGAGGTGGTGTTTGCTTTTTTCTTTCTTTTGTTTTTGCCCCTTTTGTTATGATTTTTTTTTTCACAACATGACAAAACATTAGTATGTTTGAAATGATTGCATATGGATAATCCTATAACAGATTAATTGCTGACTTGCTGAAGGGGAGAAAGGGGAAGAAATGTGGAACTCAAAATCTTACAAAATGAATGCTGAAAATTATCTTTATATGTAATTGGAAAAATAAAATCCTCTTGAGGAAAAAAGAAATAAAATGTCAGCATCATCTTATTTTTTTTTAAACCATGCTTCAGTTTATACTCTTGGGTTTTATTTTGTCATTTTTTTTGCCTGACTTTATCATTTTATCACTGCTATGCCATAATTTCAAATTCAATGGCCCTCTTATATTTAGTCCTATGCTGTCAAACAATAGGAACACCAATTTAGAACTCAAATAGATTTCAGAGGAGATATCATCCAACTCCATACATACAGATTATAAAGGGAATATGAGCAGGGGAATAGAAAAAGCATGGAGAGGATTCATAGGAATATCAACTTATAGAACAGGAAATATATTTAGAAATTATTGCATTCAGTCCCCACATTTAAAACATAAGGAAACTGGAGCTCAGTAGGGTGATGTGACTTGCTCGTTGCCACCCAACGAGCCTCTGTCACATCAAGCATTCTATACCATAAAACATGGTCGGCTCTGAAAAGGGAATCTTAGGTAAAGCCAATGGCTGTCTTGTAGTATTTACTTGGCAACTTCTTGAGCAGATGCAACAAACATGCTGCCACTAGCCACAAAACCCTTACCTGTGGGCAAACTAGATTAAAATGTGATTGGGAAATGTTTAGCAAAATAAATAAAAATACAATACAGCACAGATAATGTTAATTTGTGGTTTTGTAAGTCAATATGCAACCAGCAGGCATCCATTCATGTTTGATGCCATAGCCCTATTTTTTCAACCTCTTCTTTACCTTGTTGAAATTCAAACAGGATTACTGAAGCATCAAGGACTAGTCTAATTGTCACATAGAACATTGTTTAGTGAACGTAAAAGGTAAGACATACATTTGATGGCCTCCCTGTTGTAAGGTATTGTTATAGGAATTTCATGTTTTCTTTTATTCCTCCTGAAAATTCTGATCCACTAAAAGGCTGTTTTCATATTAATCTTATCAGACCAAAACGTGTCCCGTGGGATGTAAAAATTTAGTCAAAGACTGAAGCATTCCTTAGATAAGAAGCCAGGGAAGAATCTCAGTTGTCCCTGACTCCTTGGCAACATAGAAATCCTCCTCCTTCATAGGTCTATCTATAAACCTTCTAAATGTAGTTTAATCTGTAATCTTATCTAGTTTACCTATAGAGTATGTCTGAAGAAGTTTGTTTCTTTGGGGGACGGATGAGATTATGACTGTTTAGGTTTATCCAATTTTTATGATATTGAAGGAAGTATAGGATTCTGTATCTATCTTCTCTTTAACTTTTATGACCCAACAGGAATATACCAGATTACAATAGGTATTTCTCTGGCACTCAGATATAATTTTGCCCTTAAGAAGATTTGTCAGAATTCTCATGAACATTCAGGTTTTCTCCGAGGCCTGAACAAGCATGTTATGTTTGAACATAATAATAAAACTTGTTTTTACCTCCATAATTTCTGTGTTGTGATATATATTTGGCAACAACTATCACCTTGTGAACTCAGAGAAGAGATATTTGTCCCAAAATAGTAAAGACTAAATGAATTGGAGGGAGAACTCATTCAAACCATTCATTGTACAGATAAGGCAATTGAAGCCATAGAAGTCCACGCTTCTCTTAATTCCAAATCTAATCCTCTGTCTACTATATTCTTATCATAGCCTTCCTTTTCAGACATCAATAGATACATCAGAAAAACAGCCAAATCCAAAATTGTTCCTATTCATTTATCAGTAAGGCATTTTCTTTGTAAATATTCAAAGACAGTTTGACAAGTAGTTGGCATACGGTAATATTAATGATGAAAGCTAATATTTATGCAGAGCATAAAGGTTTGCAAAAAGGCTTCAAATCTTACTTGATTCTCCATTTAAAAACACTTCTTATGTAAGAAGATTTAAAAAAAGAGCAAAAACACATTGAAACCTGATATATTTTTTAAAATAAAAATGTTGGTTTTAAAAAACACTCTTTATAAAAATTCCATTTCTTCAAATGGATATTTTTGTTGCAATTAAATCAGTTCCTCCATTTGAACCAACTGCTTTATGCCATTTCACAATTGCTATATTTTTTCCTACAACAATATAGTATATTTCTGCTATGAGAATATTCATACTATATGGTTTAATTATCCTTTGGAAAATGGTGTTCTAGCTTCAAAGTGACTAGTCTGCTTTCCTAATAGGGAATAATAATTTTTACAACATGATTATCCCGCTGAGATGGCTAGTCCCTTTTTTCCCTTTCCTGGAAATGTATTTCTTTTTAATCGCACAATTCTAAAGATTATTTGAGTATACTACTATTCAGTTCTACTTTGCCAAGAGCTTAATCCTGGATTCTAGAAATCTGGATTTAATGCCCTCCATAACCAAGATCATTAGATCTCTTCCCTATATGAAATAAAAAATATTTTTTGTAAATTTCTGTTAAATTAAATCTATGCCTCTAATCTGACCTACTATACTATAAAACTACAATGCTATATACTATTAATACCACTACAAAACTACAATGGCAACATCAAGAATATTAAGAGCTCAGCTAATCTTAAGTTGTTAGTTATGTACACTGGTACTCCTTTTATTAGGGAGAACACCACTAGGTCATAATTAAACCTATCAACTGATAAACACTAATCACAAAAGAATTCTCATGAAAATTTCTTGTCAATGAACATAAGAAGAAAAGGAATCAAAGTACACACAATGAAAAAAAAAGTCTAAATTTTCTTTTTGACAAGATAGTGTTAAAAGAAACAGCTTGTATGTTTTAGTTAGCCATGACAACAAAATCAAATAAACAAACAATTGACAAATGCCTGCTTTGTGATCACCAGATGCAGCGCTGGGGAGGAGGGGGCAAATGGGTAGAAGGGTAGGATAGTTTACAAAGAGATAAGATAGTTATAATTGGGGGGAGGGAGGGTAATGAAGAAACCTGAAAAGTTAACCATAGAAAATTTAATCTCAAAAGACCAAAGAGCTCATAGAGCTATGATTTCAATGAGAGGAGAGATTATTATATCTTGAGAAGATTTTGATAGATTCCAGATATGCCTTAAAAGTTCAGAAAGATATAGTTGAGAAGACAAGATGGTTTCACCTGGAGCAATCAGTTTTAGCAAAGGAATGGAAGTAAAAAAGTACAAGTATACCAGCAATGATGAAAAGATCAGTACTTGCTAGAGAAGATGTGTATAAATAAGTAGTGGAGGTTGGAAATATAGGGTGGTCCGATTCATACAGGACCTTAAATGCCTACCTAGGAGTTTGGTTTTTTATCACATAGGCAATTGTACTGAAGGAAGAATTTTGACACCAGAATCATATGATAAAAGCTCTACATCAGCATCTCAGTCTGATTTCATTTTGTAATCCTGGGTTAAAACAAAGCAAGGTGACCATGAGCACTAAATAAATATCCCACAATCTGCCTGGAAAGTAGTTTTGTTGCATTTCTCCCTCTACAGATATAAAAACTGAGGACAAGTAAAATAATTTGTCCAAGGTCATATGAGTAGTTCATGGTTAAGATAAGACAAAATTCTTCATTAGAAATACTCTACTGATGATTTCAGAAAGGCCTGGAGAGACTGAACTGATGCTAAGTAAAGGGAGAAGAACCAAAGTTATACTCATTGGTACGGAAAATTGTACACAGCAACAATAAGATTATATGATGATCAATTCTGATGGGTGTGGCTTTTTTCAACAATAAAGTGATTAAAGCCAATTCCAATAGACTGGTGATAGAAAGAGCCCTTTGCATCCAGAAAGAGGACTATGGGATCTGAATGTGGATCACAACATAGTATTTTCACCTTTTGTTGCTGTTTTCTTGCTTCTTAGCTTTTTTCTCATTTTCTTTCCTTTTTGATCTGATTTTTCTTGTACAGCATGATAAATGCAGAAAAAATTGCATATGTTTAACATATATTGGATTACTTGTTGTCTAAGGGAGGGGGTGAGGAGAAGCAAGGGAGAAAAAAATTGACACAAGGTTTTGCAAAGGTAAATGTTGAAAACTATATATTTTGAAAATAAAAAGCTAAAAAAGAAAATAATCAGCTATTCCCTGCCAATATTTCATTCTTTTGTCTTGAAGCTCTTCCCTAGTGACTCTTGCTTACTATAAAATGTACCCTTAGGTGTACATATCCTCACATACACAAATACTAGAAAATATCTTCATCAAAGACCACTGGCCAATGAGCAATACCAAATAAGGAAAGTCAAATATGATAAGACAAGAGTCATGTTGAGAGACAGGGGAAGAGCGAAAGGGAAAGAGAAAAGGAGAAGGAGAGGAAGGTGATAGAAGAAAGTTCAATTCTCATGATTTTTTTTTTTTTAGAGTGAAGAGGTAAGGCATCAAAATCCTTCCTTATTGAAACAAGGTATATTTGCACAGTTGTGCTGGGAACCATTAGTAATAAAGGCTTATGGAGTATGTCTAGTCTTAGCTCACCTTGCTATCTCAAACATCAAAAAACAATAAGTAGGCTTTTTATGTTATATTTTATAAAGACATGGAGGAATAAGGGAAAAGGGTGGGAAGGAACACCTTGTCTTATAAATCCAAGCTTTATTTGCTAAACTCAGTGAAAGTGTAGAATACTTCCTTCAATATTTCAGAGATCTGTGGTTTCACCAGTGTACTCCTTCCTCTGACACAAGACATAATGCTGTTGCATTTAAGTACAATTCATGTGATTTGAATTCAAACATATGAGCAACTTCAGAAGCCCAAGAATAAACAATATTCTTGAAGAATAAGAAGTTGTGTTGCAAAATGCATGCTTTGGTACACGAAAATGGCCACTTATCTTTCCCTGTGTCATTAAGCCTCCTTGGAAAATAGTCAAATAGTGAGAAAATGTCACAGTTCAAGGTCTCAGAAAAAAATGATTGTAGATGTATGTTGTGACGTTGCAAAAAAAACTATTCACTTTATCACTCATGACGACTCCCCTTGGCTGCAAAACAGATGTTTGGAGACACAACTTGCTGAGCAGCTGCATTGCCTTTGCATTCAAGTGGCTATACTTTCTCAAGGTCATCATTTAGACATAACTTTCTGTGAACAGACTTCCTAGAGGTCCACAATTTTGAGTGCAATTATGTAACATTATCAATCATAGTTCGTTTGCTTAAAAACAACAACAAAAAACAAAACAAAAAACCGACTAATTAGAGCCTATAAAAACACATACCAAATTAATTCTGGCTCACCCTGGCGACTTCAGTCTGGAGAAAGTTATAAATAAGAACGGAGACAGAGTCTATATTTAGCTAGCATTTGGTCTCCTAGCATTTAAAATTAAGGAAGTGGGGGTGGGGGGAGACAGTGTTTTTTATGCATTTAAAAAATAAACTACTTCCTATTTCAGACAAATATATAAACAGTAGCATTATACTACTAAAATAATCACAACTTAGGTAGATCTCTTACAGCCCAGTATTTATATTACACAACTCTCCACAGCTCTACAAATGGTCCTATTACAATCTATATCTCTTTACGATACATACCAGAGCTGCTCAACCTGTTATAAACAACAAAATTGTTTAACTTCTACTGTTGAACTGTCTCTAAACTACCATGGCTACTGTATTTAGACTAGGAGGTTTGATGTGATAATTTGGTCATAGCCTAGTCCTCTAATTGGGATGTAACTCAGAAATTCTGAATATGAAATTTCAGTGACTTCAGCATCTCACGTTGAATAAAACTTTTCCAACCAAGTCTTTCTGGAGGTTTTCTCTAGGACAGTTAGAATTAATCTTTTTCAATTGTTTCTTAAATTCAGCATTCTTAACACTGCCTGTTTGACCTTGAGCAAATCACTTAACTTTGCTGAGCCTCAGTTTCCTGATTTGTAAAATGAAAGAGTTAGGTTAGATGGCCTTTAACATCCTTTCCCCATTTAAATCTGTGATTTTCAGCATTTTAAAAAAAAATTAGTTCAAGCCAAAAAATTATGGTCTAAAATTAATGATAAAATCTTTCTTTAGTACCAATAATCACTTATTTGGAATCTCCCCCATAATTCCATATCTAAATGAGAGATTTGTTACTACATTAGGGACCTCTTTTCACCACCCCTTCCCTACTGGAAATCAGGGTTGATTGAGAGAGAGAGAGAGAGAGAGAGAGAGAGAGAGAGAAAGAGAAGCACAAAAAAGGCTACCTTTATATGAAGGGCAGCAGTGAACTCCTAGAGGGTGAGTTGGCCCAGTTCCAAGTTGTTCTCATTCTATCACTCAAAACCCAACACTGTGTAATTAAGCTCTTCAAAAATGCATCTGGCCTGATTAACAATAGGAAGTACACATTTAAAGGGAGGGAGCTATTTTCTGGGGTTGTTTGTCAAGTGCAGCTGGTTCCACAAGCCAACGGATTCTGTGCGATGTACCTATAATGTCAATTTCATTTTCCTATGGTATACTTACACTGTCTGGATACTTGGGCCAGATTCTCATACTTTTTCCTAGAATAAGAAGCGACATGGTACAGTGTAAAGAGCACTAGCTCTAGGTTCAAATCCTATCTCCCCTACTTACTATCTTTCTCATTGTAGTCAAAACACTACTATATGACTGCTCAAACACTTTACTACCTTAGTTCTTAGTTTCCTCACCTGTAAAATTAAGAGGTTGACTTGTCTTTGAGATCCCTTCTAGCTTTAGCTCTGTGATGTACTCCACTTTCTTTATGGAGCACTGGAAAACATAGTAAAAGAGTCTTCTTCACACTGAAAATTCTCAGGTGACAGCTAAACAAATATCTCCTTTTTGACCAGGGTCAGTGGTATTTACAAGTTTGTCCTAACAAAGAGCTTTTTCAGATCCCAAATGGAAAGAAAGCATGCCATTTTAAAAAGCTATTAATGGGTGTATAGATATATACACTGAGAAATCCTGTTAGTCCAATTAAGGTAGGATAATGTTACAAAAGCATTGGAATGGATCCATTTGGTTATTTCAGGCAATTCTCACAAGCTTTGAAGTTTATGATATTTCATTCAGAAAAAAAGGGGACATAATTGCAGCTAACACTTCAAATAGGAAAAGTTTACTAAATACTCAGAGTTGACATATTGAGCACCAGAGGGTTCCTGGGAGTCTCCTGTTCCTAGTGATTAAAAGAGAACATATACCTAAGCAATCCAGGACAGGAGTTGAGGATGGGTAGTTGGGGATGGTGCATTCTATATTGCTAAACTGAAACAAACACTTTCCAACCTGTTAAAAAAAATTCTCATTTCACGTTACATAAAGAAATTCCTTGAATTAGGTAAAAATAACGAACACAGAGTTTGATGAAAGAAATCAGATCCTGAAAAGAGTGAAAAAGACGAATGGAGACAGGAAGATGAAGTAAGTCTAGATACCTGAGTAATCAAGGATAAACCAAGAAAATAGAGCCAAGAATGAGAGGGAACACAAAGAAGAAAAAAAGAGAGGGCAGTTCAGTGTAATGGAAACTCTGCATCTGGAGCCAAAGAACTAGGATTGGGGGCCTAGCCCAGTACTTATGTGACCTCAGGTAGGTCATCTGTTTCATCATCTGTAAAATGATGACTAGAGTATGATAATCTGCAAACTCTTTTCTAATTCTAAATCCAATGGCATGCAACAACACTACTTTCCATGAATGTAGCATATACTTAAGTGAGACAGGATAAATACTTCTGCTAATTCCTTTAAAATTCTTCTTAAGAATATCAAACAATTTAATTGAGGTTAAGGAGAGAAATCAGTAAATTCTGAGAAAATGAAATCTTTATATTCTATAATATCATTTTATTTCCCCCCCCCCAACTTAAATCAGTTGTTTTGGTAGCATGTAGACATAGAGTAAAGGGAGTAGTTCACTATAAGCACAGATTCAATTTCCAGTACTTATGGTTGTCCAACCCATAGGGAAAAAAAATGTCAAATGGCATGTGTAACCTACTGCTTCTAGTCTATGGTTAGTTCAGAAGAAAATAATTTATTTCACTAGTGATGCTTATTCCAATTTAAATTCAAAGCTGATATCTTTAAACATTAAACATCTAAACAGTTAAAATGTTATAAATATGTGAAATGCTGTAGAATCCATGTAATAGTTGAAGCTATAAAGTTCTTCTGTCTAGTACTTAATATTACTAGATCCTTTTGAAAATGTTCCAAACCATGCTGAATTGTGAGCTATAGAAGGTCAGAGAGAGAAAGGTTATTAGGCTCATATTCATATGACATTCAATCCCCAATTAATAAATGGTCAAAGAAAGATATCAAAGCTATCAATAGCTATATTTAAAAGTGATCTAAATGAATATTAAGAGACATGAAAATTAATAACTCTGAGATACTATCTCCCCTCCATCAGATTGGCCAGGATAACAAAAAAAATGAAATGACAAAATGCTGGAGAGGATATAGAAACTAAGGATACTATTAGTACCTGTGCTCTATTAGTAGGTCTGTGAACAATTTTAACCATTCTGGAAATCAGTTTGGAACTAGACCCATTCAACTGGGCATACCCTTTGACCTACTGCTACCACTACCAGATCTGTACCCTAGAAAGATTGAAGAAAAAGGAAAACAATCCATGTGTACAAAAATATTTACAGCATTTCTTTTTGTGGGAACAAAGAATTGGAAACTGGGGGATGCCCATAAATTGGGGAATGGTTAACCAAATTATGGTGCATGAATGCAATGAAATACTATTGTGGTATAAGAAATAATGATGGGTATGTTTTAAGATAAATCTGTGAAGACTTGTATGAACTGTATGAATTGATTCAAAATGAAGTGAGTAAAACCAGGAAAAGAACTTATATAGTAACATCAATATTTCAAAGATAATCAAACTTGAAAGACTTGATAACTGATCAATACAACAACTCATTGTGGTTCCTAAGGACTCATATGGATCTAACAACTGAAGCATATTTTATTTCTTTTCTAACTTCTCTGACTTTCTAACTCTCTCTCTCCCTTCCCTGCATCCATTCATTCAATATAGCTAATATGGAAATTTGTTTTTCATGACTCTCTCTCTCTCTCTCTCTCTCTCTCTCTCTCTCTCTCTCTCTCTCTCTATATATATATATATAATATATATATATATATATATATATATTTGTAATGGGTTCTATTGTTCTTGACTTCTCAGTGGAAGAGGAGTGGGAAAGAGGGAGAGAATTTGGAACTGAAAATCAAAATATAAATTGAAATATATCAAATTATACATGGAATTTTAAGTAAATTTAAAAATAGAAGGGTTTTTTATTCTTTTCAGAGGAAAATTTTAGATTAGATTTGAAATAAAGAAATAAAAGTATTAAATATTTTTCATCTCAAAGGAATTTTAGGTTATTTTCAAAGAAATGGTCCTTCAGTTTTTAAACTTAAAATAATCAATTTCTCCTCTACTTTCCATCTCCCTACCCTGATAATTTTTCCTGAAAAAGAATGCCATAATTATTTATTAGAGATCTTGTTAAATAGGAACATGCTATTAATAGGAACTCTCTAACTCATGCCATAATTTTTCCAAAAAAGAACTTTCAAATACAGATACACACAGAACATCTCTGTAGTTGAATAATTCTGGTGCCTTTGCCCAAAGTATCGATAAACATTAAAATCATAGGATGGAAGTGGATGAGAAATAATGTTCCTTTGACATGGATCAAGTATAATTACAGATGATTCTCATGCTGAACAATTTTAACTTCTATAACACGTTCTATTATGTAGTTTTCCTTGAAGAAGAAAACAGAAGCCAAGAAGAAGATTCATATCCTCAGAAAAGCCACCAGAGTACACTTATTTTCATAAACTCATGACAATGGAGTGAATAAAATGTAACCTCATTACATTTTAGCCTGGCACTTAAAAGTTAAATACTTTCTCTTACTCGGTACATATAAATGACATTTTATCTCCTGCTTTGAATCTGCATAGTTTGTCTCCCATTTTTATAATGCTTTTCTCCCTCATTTCCATTTCTTGAAACTACTAGCTTCCTTTAAAGCTCAGGTCAATTGTACCTCATTCAAAAGGGTTTTCTTAATTCTTCTAGCTATTACTTCCTTCATCCTTACCACCCCCTACAAATAATTTTCATTTACTATGTATATGGAACTTCTTCTAAGCTACATCCCCAGATCAACACTGACAGATCTTTAGGTTTGAACCCCAGAGTAAGAACTGAACTACTAAAACCATTGTGCATGAGTCCCCAATGGTGAACTTTTTTCTTAATAGCAAGTCAATAGACAATTAGCTCAAACCAAAAATATTTATTAAGATGGCAAAAAAAGGCAGCAGCTACATAATACTATGGTGGAGTCTCCTATATTACATATAACATTAGTGGAAGGAGTGAGCATAAACTTCAGAATATTCTGAAGTGAGGCACATTTATAGTAGATCTAGACCTAGACCTATCTACCTATATGTGTGAACATACATACATATATAAACATGGGTGAATATGTACATATATATAAAAGGCAATCCCATCTGTAGGACAACAAGGTCTTGAGGTACTTTCTCTTCTTGTGGCACTGCTTTGCTTAGGAGCATAGTCTCTACAGGGTGGGCAACTCACCTATACTTCCTAGGTCTATTTCTCTCTAATGCTTAATTCTTAAACCCACAGCTATTTTCTCTAGAATCCATTGCTAATTATCCTCACTGCTCTCTGATCTCTGTTTCTATCAGTCTATCTTTGTTTCCTGTTGGATAAGGCATTTCCTAAAAGGGAAATTGGTTAAGGAACCAATATCACAATTCTATGTCCCTTACACAATATATACTATGTGTGTATTGCCTTTATTTACTTATTTATTAATTCCCATGAACTGTTTTACTTTTTTTTTTGTAGTTCTAGGCCTGGCACATTGGAAGCATTTATATAAGTGGTTAAACTGAGAGTCACTCTATTAGGATGCCAGATCATCCATTTCAGCATGAATGGAGTTCTAATCTAAGCTTTTACCTAAGTGTGTGTAAGACCTTGGCTAAAAACTACTTGACCCCTCTGGGCCTCAATTTCCTAATATGTAAAAATGAAATGGTTACATTTGATGACTTGTAAAGTGCTTTCCATCTCTAAAATTCTGCATCTGAGATCTGACAAACTATTAAGATGGCTCATGATCAGCTTTTTTTAAGATAAGAAAAATTTAAATTAACTTCTACATTCATGCACAAACTTCAAGAATTCTAATTAACAGCAGATGTAAAGGGTAGCAAGAGATGACATTTTGCTTCTGTGATCCAACTCCAGGCCAATAATTTAAAAAAAAAAAAGCTAAGCAATGAGACATCTGTTATGATTTCACCAAAATACGATTTGAAGGAAGACACCCTCCTTAAGACACAATATTCTATATATCCAAGTTTCCAACTAAGAATGTAGCTTTATGCCTTTTTTGAATTATAGAACTTTTGTACCTAAAGTTATATGAAAAATAGATTTATCAGGATATTTCTCAATGAAGTATTTAACTCTTCCCAGCATGTATCAATGAATTTAGGCTCAAGACTTTGGAAAGGAAAATTCTCATATGCTTTATTCTTGTAAACAAAATTATCATAACCTCTTCTCTAAATCTTAATTTTCATTTCCATTTAAGTTAATTATGACATGACATTTAAAAGCGAAATAAGGTATTTAATATGGAGTCATACTAAAAATTGAAAAGAATAATTTCTTTCAGTTCACTTGTAGTAGCTACCATACTGCCTTATGGAAGGTACTACTCCATTCTTATTTGGATATTTTATTTACTGAAAGGACCTAAAACAGGAAATTTTTGTGAAAAACAGAGAAATATGGCTTAGGAGAAGCAAAAAATTCTGAGAGGTCCTGAAAGTAAACAGTACCTCAGAGACAAAAATCCTGACTGATGACTGCAGTATATTGTTTCCCAGTAGCTAATTTACATGACTATTTTTAGAGCTTAGAAGTTTTTTGTCATGAATAAAAGAACTGGTTGGGGACTATTGGGAAATAGACATATACTCCAGTAGGCCTCCCCTAGTAGAGCAATGGAGAAATATAGAATAAGAGCAGTTCTATACAGTAGATGATATATAGTACAAACTGTTCCCCAAAGAAATCAAGGATATCAAGGTTTACAGTCCACAGTTATGAATTATACCAGATACATGCATTTTGCCTACTCATGAACCTTGTCCCTGTGGGCAGGGCATGAATATTTATACCTACACTATGTCCCTTGGTGGAAAAGTGTAAAAATCCAGTTAACGGATAGACCTTTTATGATTACTGTCAGTTTTGTTCTTTTAGTAAAAGTTTCATAATTAAGTTGTTATTATTATTATCTTGATGAATTCATTTAAGTGAAAAGGACACCGGTAGAACATAAGACTTTTAGTTTTGAGTAATAGATATATGTTTTCATCCATATCACACTCATTCCTAGAAACCCAAAAATGAGTTATAGCCACATGGTCAACCCCCATGGGGAATAACCTTGACCTGAAAGCATAAATATAGGCAGGGTGAGTAAGCTAACCCCAATCCAGGAAGAAAGCATGTCGAGGGGTATGTGCCATGGGTAGCATCTATATATCTCCTATGAACCTACCCACATTTTATTTAACTTAGAGAATTGTTTTCTGTTATATGTTGGATTTATACTTTTAATCTTCTCTCCCCGTGGCTTCTTGAGTTACTTATAAAAAGATCTGAAAGGAATAATGGGACGTTAACTTCATCCCCTTTCCCATAGTTCCTATCTTTAATTCCTATTTCTTAGATGTATATTAAAATGATAGGCAAAAATACATTTTAATATGGGAAAACAAGAAAATACCCCTTCTATTTGGGGAGATGGGGACAGAGATGATAGAATGTCATTACTTATTCATACTTTAATGGTAAGACAGGATGGGATGGAAAGGGAAACTGACAGGAAGATTTAAAAATATACAAGGCAACTTTTTTTCTGCTCATAACAACAAAAAATAAATTTCTCAACCTCTTTTGTTCAAGTAAAATAAAGAAAGGTATTGCAGCTAAAGAAAATAAAGGTATTTACTTTTCATTATATGGAAAGGATGCATTTCAGTAAGGATAGATATAAAGTAAATTTCCATAAAATAAATCTTATTTTTCCTTTTATCTTCACTACAAGAAGATGATTTTCTCAGGGGAAAAAAAAATCCTACACTAGACAGAGTTGAAAATTTCAGAAGAAAAGATGTTAACATGGTAGTCAAATAATACTGATGTTTTGAACTATTAATGAGCACTTTCAGAAATCTATAGCACTTCCTCAAACATAAGATCTTCTATTTGATAATTTCCCCTAACTCCACAATTATAAAAACATCTCTCATGCCTGAACCTATATTCAGAGTTTCCAAATTTAATCTATTTCTTTGTCTTTTTAAGTTTATGATCTCTAAAAGAATTATGATGAAATATCATACTTTGTTAGTAGATGAAGCTTTCAATAGATTTACTCTAGAAAATTCCAGACTTACGAGATTTTTTCAATATACATTATCAATCAAGATAAAAATTCATTTGTGATAAACTTTTTAAAAATTGATACTAACACTAGAAAGTCATATTTCCACAGCTGTATATCCAATTATATATTACTAAAGAGGACTAAGCTTTAGAGTGGCCCTAACAGTAGACAACCAAATGTCAAAACACATCCTATTTTAAGTTCACCTGTGATTTGTTCTAGTGTTATTACTATGACATTTTGTTGCTTTTTAATTTTTTAAAGAGGTCTAAGACAGTGACTAAATGCACCATTGTTATCAAAATTCTCAATCACTATGTGATCAGCCAGTCAGTCAATTTG
Source organism: Antechinus flavipes (assembly GCF_016432865.1). Taxonomy (NCBI): domain Eukaryota; kingdom Metazoa; phylum Chordata; class Mammalia; order Dasyuromorphia; family Dasyuridae; genus Antechinus; species Antechinus flavipes. The sequence continues at coordinate 551,279,541 of NC_067399.1, read as the reverse complement.
ATTAATCAAGTATGACAGATTTAGATTATTTCTTGACTTCCTGTCATCATTTCAAGCTTTGTCTTCCAGAATAAACCTGCAGAAAAAAATTAGGGAGGCCTTTGTTGCATCTTACACCTTTGCTTTACTCTGTTCACCTTTCCTGTCTGTAGTAATTTTGATTCAATGCTATAGAAGCAAATTTTTAACACACCAAACAAGCAGCTTAAAACAGAAATTTTTAAAGTTTTTACAATAGCTTTAACCCTTGCTGGCTTTTTTCATAAAGGGCATAAAGAATCTTTTGTTTTCATATGGAAAGATCTGAAGCAATTGATGTTTATTCTCAGACATTCTAAGACTCTCCTGATAACTAATGTTCAGATATCTTTCAATCCAAAACGTTATTCTATCACACCTTACTTGTGGTTTTTTGTCAATCTTCCAATAATCCCTTAACACAGCTAATTTTGTTCCATCTGATGTGGATAACAAAACAGAATCTGAGGTCTTTACCAACATAATGCACAAGTGTTTGTAACTTCTTTGCCTTTGGCCTTTCTATATTCCTCTTTAATACTTAATTAGCAAGGTGAGGGTATTGTTTAAATTAGCCAAATTCAAACTGAAAAGCTCCTGCAGAAACTATGTTTTTTAAAAAATATCTCTGCTATGTATCTTCCAACCTTCAAAATTTTTATTTCCACAATAGCAAATAAAGATTTATTCAAACATTTTCAAATGGTTCCTCACATTCTAATCAATAGGCCTGTAGTCAAATTGCCTCCTCAATATATACATAAAGAATTTCTTATTGGAAGGAACCTTTATGGAAATCTATCCCATTCCATAATTGAAAATTCCCACATAATATACCTGACACAATAGTCATTCAGCCTCCACAATAAGATGTTCAATGAGAGGGAATGCACTATCTTTTGAGGCAGCCTGCTAATTTTTTTTTCTGAACTTAGTTAATTAAATTTGACTTGTTGCAACTTCCAGCTATTGTTCCTCATTCTGTCCTCTGAGCTAAATTTAATCTCTCCTTCATATACTGTATTAAAGGCTTGAAAACAAGTATCCCTTGAAACTTACATCCTGCTATTTGTTCTCCTCTACCTTCTCTCAAGACTTTTACTTCTTCCTTGAGTCACTATGGAACATCTTACTGTGGTTTCATGCTCTCATGGTAAGCAATAGTATTTTGTGCTTCATCAGGAATTGGTTCAGTTTCCTTTGCCTTGGAATAGTTATTTGGAAACATTTCTAATCTTTTGGATGTTCTGGTAGTTGTTTTCCTTTCTAATTTTACTTCTCTCTTAATTTATCTGCTTGTACTCTAGATTTTTAATGAGATTTTCTTTCTCTTTAAACATTTGGCAGTTTCAACTGCTATGGGTAGTTTTTTTCAGCTATTTTCCCCTTTTGCTCATTTTCTGACTCTTCCCCTTTTGATGCGGGTATACCTACAAGCCTGCAGCATCACATTGTCTTGGGTTCATCTCACTTTAGAGAATTTGTGCCTCGGCAACCTCTGACTCTTTCTCAAGCAGTTTTAGGGGGGAACTAAATTGGCAGCAATGAATTCTAATGCTCTTTTTTTTCAAGCCTAGTGCAGCCATACATGCTAAACAGAAGCTCCAGATACCTTTTTTTTTCTTTTTAGTTCCGTAACTGGGCTGAATTAAAAGCATTTGGGCCCTTTTACAGGATTGGAGGATGAAAAAGTGGTCGCTTCATATTTTTGCTTCCAGTGGAGTTTCCTACTTCAGATAGACAGAAGCATAGGCCCTTTACTACTCCTTCCTCCTCACATAGCTGTGCAGAACAAATATTCATTGACTGTTGTAACCCTATGAGGGAGGAAAGTCAGGAGAGGGACGTTGCACAAGTGGGTCACAAGGCATAAACCCTGCATGAGTGAATACCTTAAAGTTTATCATTCCCCACAATTAATTCATAACTTTTAATTTTTAACTTTTGAGACTTCTTGCTTTCTTATCCTATAGATTTAATTCTAAGAACTCTACATAAACTGCAGAATTCCTCTTTAAGTCTTCTCCCCTGAAGTTGGTGGGGACTGGGGAAAAGATCTAGTTCCCTATCCTGTTGGTCAAATGAACTGGAAAGGAACAGTGTACTGATGAAATCATATAGATGTCCTTATTTGTGAATGATTTTATTAAGACTCACAGTATTATAGGACCTTATCAGTGAGTCACATCATCACCAAAAAGTGATAGACCTTGTCCTAAATAGGAAAAATAAAGAGAAGAAAGGATATATATATATACATATATGTATATGTATATATATGTATGTATGTATGTATTTATATATATATATACATATTGCAATTAAGCAGTCTGGAAAAATAAAGAGAAGAAAGGATATATATATATATATACATATATATATGTATATATATGTATGTATGTATGTATTTATATATATATACATATTGCAATTAAGCAGTCTGCCCATTGAATTAATGCATTACTATGTATATCTCAAACAGATACTACTAATAGAAATTAGCTATGTTCAGAATTTAACAAAATATTAGATTTGAGTTGGGAGAACAAACAATACTTTCAGTTATTCTGAGCTGCACACTATATCCAAAATCCATTTTGAACAAGCATTCTGATGATGCCATATGCCTACAAATCATGTTTCCAGAGGCACAATTTCAGATGATCTTGTAGAAAATGGAAAAATCCACTGGGGATATAAGTGAGTCAATTAATCGCTGGCATTATTTAAGCTCCTTCCATGTGGCATAGGGCTTGAAGGAAGGCAGAGAAAGGAGAAGATGGTGATGAGGAAGGAAAGAATTCCACACAAAGGGACTGGTCGGCCCAGAGTCAGGGATGGAATGTGCTTGTGCTGGGAACAAGGTCACTGTCATTGGACTGCAGAGTAAGGGGGTGGATTGGGTAATAGGCTGCAGGCAGGTAATAAAAGATAGGAGTAGTCCAGGTTACCAAGGGTTTTGAATGCCAAGGAAGATTTTTATATTTGATTCTGGATATGATAGCCACTAGAGATTACTGAATAGGAGATGATGTGGTTAGACTTGTCCTTTAGGAAGATCATTCTGATAGATAACTGAAAGATTACTTGGAGTGGAAAGTGACTTAAGGCAGGGATACCAACCAGAAAGTTATTGCAGTAATGTAGACATGTAGAGTAGTAATGTAGAGTAATAAGGGCCTGCACCAGGGTGGTGCCTATGTCGGAGAGGGAAGAGGGAGTATACAAAAAAGGTTACAAAGGCAGAATTAATGTATTGCCCATGAAGACTGCTGAACCAGAGGTAGTACAAAATATATCAATAGCATATGACTAGAAAAAGGGTAGGCTCTTCATATAATTTGAGAGAAGGATAAGAGTTGGCTCAAATAGTCATAAAATATTAAAAGAAGACTTCTAGGATGTTAGGTGGATCATTTGTGGAAGGACATGGATAAGAATTACATGGGATGAAGAGGTTGTAATCTGCAAATATGGCAAAAGAACTCACATAAAGTACATAGGATCAATGAAATGAGTTATTAGAAAGAAGTGTTCCCAGAAATATTATATAATTCATGTTTAGGTTCTAGAGTAGTTTCAAACTTTTTGGTCTCAGGGCTTCTTTAAACTCAAATTATTGAGGAACCCAAAGAGTTTTTGTTTTTGTGGGTTATATCTATATACATAATTATTGTATTAGATATTAAAGCTGATCATTTTTAAAGTGTTTATTAATTTATTTTTAAAATAGCAATGAACCAATTACATGGTAATATAACATTTCATGAAAAATAATCTCCTTGACTATGGGAACTGATTATAGACCACAACATAGCATTTTTACTCTTTCTGTTATTGTTTGCTTGCATTTTTGTTTTCCTTCTCAGGTTTTTTTTCTTTCTAGATCTGATTTTTCTTGTGCAGCAAGATAACCTTATAGATATGTATACATATATTGGATTTAACATATAATTTAACATATTTAACATGTATTGGACTACCTGCCATCTAGGGGAGGGGGGTAGGAGTAAGGAGAAGAAAATTGGAACAGAAGGTTTTGCAAGGATCAGTGTTGAAAAATTATCCATGCATATGTTTTATAAATAAAACATATAATAATAAAAAAGTCTCCTAAAACAAAAAAGTCAGTGGCAAGAGTGACATTCTTTTACAAATTTTTAGAAATCTCTTTAATGTTTGGTTTAATAGAAGACAGATGCATTCTCATATCTGCTTCTGCAATCAGTCTGCTGCATATAACTTTTTAACTACATGAAGAAATCTGATCTCGCATTGATATGTTGTTGGAAATACTAAAATGTAGTTTGAAATAGTGAGATATTATTTGTCTGTCCTTAATAGCTTTGAAAAGTTTTGAGCCCATGAACCATCTAAAAAGTTGACAGGCATTGCCAGGAGTCTACAAACCCCCACTTTGAGAAATGATGCAATAAACCAATCCTTAATAAGCTTTGACATTGGGTAGTGGTCAAAATGGATGTGTCTCATGACATCTGATTCTACCTTCTCTAAGCACTTATTTCAAAAAGATAGAAAGAAAGAAAAGAGGCAAGAATAAAAGAAAAAAAAACAAATCAAGAAAAGAGGAAAGAAAAAAATGCTGTTCTTTCACATTAGTAGTGTTGACCACACATGCTTTTGATTCTAAATTTCTTGATATTTGTTCTTTGATATTCTTGATACACCTGATATAGGTATATTTGACTAAGGTAATAAAATAGCTTTTCAATAGCATTGCATACAACATTAAGAGCTTAATTACCACATTTCCAGGATTTGAACAGATCAATATTATTTAATAGGTTTCTCACTAGTTATTTTCCTATTCTAGTTGGGATTCCTGTTTATATTCTTTTCTGAAAATATGCAAATAAGTGAAAACAAAGGAAAGCAAAAGAAATGTATCTAACATGATTCCTACCTAGTAAGTTGTTAATGGTTTCCTTTTCTTCCTCTAATGCTTAATCCTTATTCTTTTTTTTTTCTCTCATGAGCAGTTTAATGAACCTGATATTCTTTATGATTTCCATCAGCTCCAAAATGGTATTTGCTTGAGATAGTATGGTTCAGTGGAAAGAGCACTAGCTCTAGAATAACAACAATAATAACTAATATTTGTATCACATCTACTATGTGCATCAGGCACTGTATTAAGCAGTTGACGCAATTGAAAATTGTAAATTTAAAAGAAAAAAAAAAGAAAATTGTAAATTTACTCAATTGCTTTATCTTGATTGATCTATGAGGTAGGTTCTAATAATATCCTCATTTTGCAGATAGAGAAATTGAGACAATTAACAGTCTACTGACTTGGCCAAGATCAATCAATTAACGTTTATTAAGCCCTGTTACATGCCAGGCATTGCAATAAACACTAGAGATACAAAAAAAGGCAAAAACTCAGGTCTTCCCAACTCCAGGAATAAGAAGACCACCTTGTCAAAACTCACTTTTTGAGCTTATTTCAGATGTGATTTTGATAAGTCACAATATCCTTGGACCTCTATTTCTTCATCTGTAAAATGAGGGGCATGACCTCAAAATGAATGAGACAATGTGTATTATAATTTCTTTCTTTTTTTATTATAGCTTTTTATTTACAAGTTATATGTATGGGTAATTTTACAGGTCTTATCTTGGTATGCAGAGTGAGATGTTGGTCAAAACTAGTTTCTGCCATACTATTTTCCAGTTTTCCTAGCAGTTTTTGTTAAATGGTCAGTTCTTATCTCAGAAAGTGGAAAGTTTGGGTTTATCAAACTGTAGATTACTATAGTCATTTAATACTGTGTCTTATGTACCTGATCGATTCCACTGATCCACCACTCTTTTTCTTTTTTTTTCTTTTTTTTATCTTTTTCTTTATTTTTTATTTTTAATAGCTTTTCATTTACAAGTTATATGTATGGGTAATTTTATAGCATTGACAATTGCCAAACTTTTTGTTACAATTTTTCCCCTCCTTCCCCCCCACCTCCTCCCCTAGATGGCAAGATGACCAATACATGTTAAATATTTTAAAGTATAAATTAAATACAAAATAAGTATACATATCCAAACTGTTATTTTGCTGTACAAAAAGAATTGGACTCTGTACAATTAGCCTGTGAAGGAAATCAAAAATGCAGGCAGATAAAAATATAGGGATTGGGAATTCTATGTAATGGTTTTAGTCATCTCCCAGAGTTCTTTCGTTGGGTGTAGCTGGTTCAGTTCATTACTGCTCCATTGGAACTGATTTGGTTCATCTCATTGCTGAAGATGGCCAGATCCATCAGAACTGATCATCATATAGTATTGTTGTTGAAGTATGTAATGATCTCCTGGTCCTGCTCATTTCACTCAGCATCAGTTCATGTAAGTCTCTCCAGGCCTTTCTGAAATCATCCTGCTGGTCATTTCTTACCAAACAATAATGTTCCATAATATTCATATACCACAATTTATTCAGCCATTCTCCAATTGATGGGCATCCACTCAGTTTCCAGTTTCTGGCCACTACAAAGAGACTTGCCACAAACATTCATGCACATACAGGTCCCTTTCCCTTCTTTAAGATTTCTTTGGGATATAAGCCCAGTAGAAACACTGCTTAATTTGCATTTCTCTGATTAATAATGACTTGGAGGATCTTTTCATATGGCTAAAAATAGTTTCAATTTTTTCATCTGAGAAGTGTCTGTTCATATCCTTTGACCATTTTCAATTGGAGAATGACTTGATTTCTTATAAATTAGAGTCAATTCTCTTTATATTTTGGAAATGAGGCCTTTATCAGAATCTTTGACTGTAAAAAATGTTTTCCCAGTTTATTACTTCCTTTCTAATCTTGTCTGCATTAGTTTTGTTTGTACAAAAACTTTACAATTTGATATAATCAAAATTTTCTATTTTGTGATCAATAATGATCTCTAGTTCTTCTTTGGTCATAAATTCCTTCCTCTTCCACAGGTCTGAGAGGTAAACTATCCTATGCTCTTCCAATTTATTTATAATCTCATTCTTTGTGCCTAGGTCATGAACCCATTTTGACCTTATTTTAGTGTATGGTGTTAAGTGTGGGTCAATGCCTAGTTTCTGCCATGTGTATTATAATTTCATGTATTCTTGTCTTCTTCCCCTATGAGCTCCAAAAGGCTGGGACAAGGTCTTGACTACATTTTGAAGGAACAAGGGATGTTTGGCACAGAGAAAAGAAGTAGGAAAGACATGAAACTAAACCACATATTTAAAGAACTCCCAGGTGGAAAACGGATAAAGCCTGCTCTGTTTGCCCTAGAGGGACAAGCTAGGTACATTAGATAGTCATCATAGATTTATGCTTGATATAATGAAATATTTCCTAACAATTAGAACTATGTAGATATCTCAGAATAGATTACCTAAGGAGAATGAGGATTTTGGCTCTATAGCAGTTTTCAAGCTGCAATAGGGTGATATTCAATAATGGGTTAGCTATTTGGTTTCTGAGGTCCTTTCCTATTCTGTTTTTTTTCTCATTTTAAGTTTCCTCTTCTTTCTTCAGATTTTATTCTTAGAAGTCAGAAGGAAGTCCTATTTCCTTGTTCTAATAATCCTTAAAAAAAAAAAAAAAACTTACCTTTTAAGAATGGTGATTATTTTACTCACTCATTCATTCATTCATTGAATGAATAATTCACTCCTAGACAATGTCTTTTAACTCCCACAAAATAAACAATGGTTACTTAATTTAACTTACTCTCTCTCAAGTTTAGTTTCTCTAATTAAAAATCTGTGTTTTTATGTGCAAGAGATTGTAAGTGAAGCACTGAACTGGTTGCCTGAACATGCTAGGCAAACTATTATAGTTATTTACATATTTTACCATATTTAATACATCATATTTTGCCAACTTTTTAAAAGCACATTAAATATTTAATTAGTTTTATTTTTTATGACAGCCATTTTATTTACTTATCTCTAAACCCTAATTATTGTTATCTTTATATTTCTCCCCTTGAGTCAATTTAACACTTTCTCCTTTTCATTGTGTGATATTTTATGTATCTTATCAAATTTTCTCTTTACCAAGTGCCCATTTTTATTCATCCTCCCTGTATAGCACACACTATGATTATTTTATTTTAGAAAAATGTCACTTGTTCCTCATGATACTAAGATTCAAATCTTATTTTAGCATTAATGGTTCCTTCTTTGAATTGAAAATTCCTCCACTTTTATTATGTATTACTTATTTCAAGCTTTATATCCCTCAGGCATTTGTTTTAATAGAATTAGAAGAATCTATAAATAAAACAACTACTACAAAAATGCTTTTATTGTTCTCATCTCTCTACACTCCCATTTTATGTACAAAAGAACTAGTAAGTGATGAGTTGGTTTTATACAAAACAAAATATATTGTATATATAAAATTCTTAATAATTTCAACTTCAACATTTGGCTAGGCAGCAAGGAAAAAAGAAATTACTTGAGTTAATACATTTACTTATGATTTGAAGGTTCAAGTTGTGACAAGAAAACGAGATTACGTTTGAGGAAACTCACCCAAAAGAACGCTATAAGGAATAACTCTTTCTATAGAGACTATAGAGTGATGTTTCATTTAAGCATGTCAAGAAAATCTATAAATTCTAGTAAAAGCCAATAATTCCTATAATATTAATAGGAGTTCAGGTTCTGCTGGCATAGTCCTTATAAATCCAAGGTCATCTCTGTGCCTTGAAGAACCATATGGTTTATGAAAACTACTTTTCATTTGCTTAAAACTTTTAAGTATATAAAATCTTTTTACATTTATTATCTTATCTGATTCTTCTAATAGCGAGCAGAGCAAACATTACCTCTATTTTATAGATTAAAAGATTGAGGTTCAAATGATTAAATGAATTGTTTTAAGTCACAAATCTAGGAATGCTAAAGATGAGATTCAAACTTGGAGTTCTTTTGTCTCCAAATGCAATGCTTAAAAAAAAAAAGAACTTCTAAACATTAAATAAATTATTTACTATTTCTTCCTTACCTGGTAATTGCACTTATTTATTTCTTATATTCCTATTACATGGAGTTCTTGCATATCTCATATTCTGATCATTTTTGTTTTGTTTCCCATATAACTGGATGATCTCTTGTTCAATGTCCTTTTTTTTTCATTAATGATTAAGCTCATATTTGCAAGATATGTCATTTTGGATTGCATATTGAGGTCCTTTGCTTTTTTCCCCTGAATTTCCTATTCCATTTCCTTCTGTGATTTCTTGAGACTACAGATTGCTCTTGTTAATCAATTGCCTTTTTCTTTAAATTTGACAGTCTTTCTTCTAGACACATGTAAAATCTGACTATGCACTTGGGACATTTAATCACTATGTATATCTGACAGTTTTAATTATGGGATTTTTTTTCCTGGAAGTAATTTATACATTCTTTCAACAGATTATTTGCTATGTATTTCTACAAGTTCTGGACTATTTTCTTGTATCATCCACTTCATTATGATACTCAGGATTTTCATTTGTCATATTCTTCTAGGATCCTTTTGATCTCCTTTTTCCTTTCTTCAAATGGTTCACATAGAATTTATGTGTTCTTTTAATGCTACTGCCTTCACAACTTTTCAGCCAAATTTTCCTTCATTTTAGAATTTTTGTCTTCTAAATCTGTTTATCTATTTTACTGCTTTAGAAATATTTTTCATTATGAATTTAATTTTTCTCTAAAAATCTGTTGTGTTTTTTAAAAGTTCTGCATTGAGAGATTCAATTTCTGACCTACAGCCATTCTTACTTCCTTATATGATGGATTTTGTTTCTTTTGAACTATTCTAGAGTTTCTTGCCGTTCCAGGCTCTGTGCACCATTTATATGGAGATATTTAGGGTTAGGGTAGGGGACTTAGTGTCAGAAAGACCTGAATTCAAATTTGACCTCAGACACTTACTAGCTATGTGATTCCTCAATTTCCTTATCTGTAAAATAGGGTACTACAGAAGGAAAAGGCAAACCACTATAGTATCCTTGCCAAGAAAATCCTAAGTAGAGTCACAAAGAGCCAGATGCAAATGAAATGACTGAAAAACAACAACATAATGGGGATAATAATAGGACCTACCTTCCAGGGTTGTTCTAAGATCACCCTGAGACAATATATGCAAATACTTTGAAAACTTTAGAGCAGTCTACAAATGCTATTACTACTATTATTACTACTAGATTCTTTCATCAAGTTTGGTTCAATTTAGTTTCATCAAGTTGGTTTAGTTTGGTTTCCTTATAATATTTGTTTAAAAAAAGGTTTAGGTTTGTATTCTCTGCTATTTTATTAATTTTTTTTCCATTCTGGTTTTAGAATTAACTTTAATTCTCAACATCTCTATTGAGACAACATGTACATTTGAGAGGCTTTTGTTAAAGGTTTTTCACTTTTTTTTTTTTTGACATTTTTAACCTCCTTTTTATTCCTTCATCACTTACTGTCTGTCTTCTTACCTCACCTGGTAAGGAGGCATCTTAAATAATGGTAAAAGGCTCCCTCAACCTCTTAATGTCAGAGGATATAAACTTTATGATCTTGGATCTCTGCCCTGAGTAACCTTTCTGGAGGGAAATAGGAATGACTCAGCTGGCTTTTTGTCCCCTTTCTTGAAGGTCTGCTGCAGCCATGTTTACTGGTACCTCTCCTCTCCTTTCTTTCAATATCTGCAGCTTCTTGCAAAGTTGGGAAAGAACTAGGACATTCAGGCAGAGTCATTAAAGCTGTAGAGAGGTGAGGGGTCAGACTAGTTCAAAAGGCAGAATATTTAAACCTATTCAATTCTTCTTCTCCCCCTTCCTTCATGTGGCTGGATAGAATCTATGTCTATCATTTCTTGCAAGGTTTTTTTTGGCATAAGATCTCTAGGTTCAGGCTCTGCATAAGGCTTTAAATTTGCTTGTTCTCCTACTCTGGGAATAATGAGGCTTGTGAGAGGGGAATGCTACATATTAGAGTTCTCTATTGTTAATTGATAAAAGATTTGACTAATCTAGAACTTAGTCCTTTTCTTTTATAGATTTAAATGTAGCTACACTAAATCTCATGCATTTCAGATATGGAAGGGATTTGGAAAATGGTAAAAATATTTTAAATAACTAATTTGACATCTCATTAATCATGTGACCCATAAGTCTCAAAGAAACAAATGTTTTTATTAGGAAGTCATATTAATTTTTATACCTTTAAAATATGATTCAGTGATCTAAAAGAATGGTATGCATACACACACATACATATGGATCCCATAGAAAGTCCCATTGATCATATTTATGTCTACTTAAATTTAAGCTTATACTCCTAGAAAACTACATATTCTTTCTTTAAATAAAAACTTTGTATTATACTTCCAATTATATAAATACTTTTTCAAAAATTCTTTTTTTCCTTAAGTCCTGCCTCTAAGAATATTTTTAATGGTGAGATTAGATGAATAATCATAAGCAAAAAAGGCCTGGGAAAGACAACTACCCACTGTAAATCCAAACTTCAAACAGATGCCATAACTATTGGCTACTGGAAACCAGCTGACAGAAAGAGACAAACCTGTAGTACTGGATTTAGAGATGGTGTGGCTCATATGAATCAAAGGTCCCTAAGAGGCAAAAAGGACAAGTTGTAAAAAAAAGCAATAGACCTCAAAGAATTTTCAAGAGAGATTAACACATGCTAATTATAGAAAGAACTACTAGCCATTTCGAATCTCTCTATTCATCTAACAATGTCAATAATGTTACCTTCAACACTAAGCCAAATTGCACTTAATATTTACAAGAATCTACAAAAAGATGTAAGTGAAAAAAAAAAAAACCATCATTCAAAATGGATGAGGCAGGTTCAGTCAGATAACTACTCCCTTATGCCTATGTAAATTAGTCCCAATTACGCACTGAGCATCAAGGCACAGACATAGGCTTTGCTCTCTAGACTTCCAATTTCATTTATACAGACTTCATGATTCACAAAAAAACCAGACACACATTGGGGAAAAGATGTGCAATCCTCAGAAAGACAAGTTTCCTTAGTATTTAAAAAAATCTCAATGGTGGTGGCTAGTCATTGAAAGACTTCTTTGAGGCAGCAAATTTCCAGGAGAGACTTAGGGAGGGGACTGACTGGTCGGTTGGCAAGAAGAGAAAGGCAATCTTTGGCATGGAAGGCAGTATGGATGAAGTAAAAAGAAGAGGTTTAAGTGACTAACTTCAGGAAAGGAACAAATTACTGGAAAGTAGAATAAATTTTCAGTAAGAAAAAGAGAATAATGCAAAGATTGAATTCTCTGAGACTAAGAACACTTATCAAACTCTTACTCATCAAAAAAAATTAAGAAAACAATTTTAAAAAGAAAAGGAAAAAAACACTTAGCTCTAACACATACTGAACATTGAACTTTCTGGGGTACTTATTAATGAGAATAAAAATAAAAATATAGCAAAATTATCAGTTTGGAAACTTACCTAGCTTAACTAGAATTAAATATAAAAAAAACCAAGGAGGTTTTTATGAGAAAGGATCTCACAATTTGTTTTACATAGATGTATGGGCGCCATAGGTTGAATCATCTCTTTATATACAACAATCCTAATATAGCACAAAATATCAGTGTTAGCTTTGTCTCCACCGCCAACTAGCTTTACAAACTTTTTTTTTTAATATTCATCTAATTAGTCCAGAAAAAAAATTCCACTACGGGGGTTTGCTTGCATTTATTATTAATAATAACAACTATCATCCTATGCTTCTTAGTGCTTTTAGAGTTGAAAAGTAACAAAAAGTCAATAATAGTAAAGGAAAATATACTTGAAAACTTGACTTGGGTTAACTGTGTTCCCACAGTAATCGACTATCATAGATAGAAAAGAAAGCATGTTTCTCTTTAAAAAAAAAAAAAAAGACAATAAAACAAAAAAATGCATATTTACTGCAATTGCATCTTTAAACAAGGAAGTATCTGTTCAAGTTCCCAGTTAAAAGAATCAAGCACCATAGGTTCAGAGAATAACAATCCCCATCACTGGACTTTTCATCTCTTCTTAAAATGATGTGCTGTGGCAGTTGTGAATTGGCAAAGCCTTAGTACAAGTAAACATCTGGTTCAAGCCACTAAACTAAGCCTAACTTTCTATAATTAGCTTCATCTTACTGCAACTAAGAAATTAAGATATATGCACAAGGAGATGGTCAGTGAGTTCAGCTACGAAGTTATTTTGACAGTGTGACAAAAATAAAGTTTATTTTTTCTTCACAGAAATGAGTCTTTATCAACAAGCATGCAAATATGGGCCATTTTTTTAAAAGGGAAAAAAATCAGCAAAGCTCAAAATGTGTGGTTAGACATGGAGGCCATAATTTTTTTTAAATAAAATGGGCATTGACCTTTTTTTAAAAACCTGTCTTGGGACAGACACACCTAAGTAAATTGAGACTGAGACAAGTAGGCACAAGTCCAGAGATTTGGGGTCTAATACACAAAAAACTACACACCTCCAGTGTAACTGTATAGGAAAGAAAAAAAAAAGAGGAAAGCTAAATAGATTTCAATTTATCAATTCCTGAGCCATCAAGTGTTAATTGCTCAAGATCTGATGGGTTGGATTGTGGGGAGGGGCCCTCAGAAGAATCAATGATAAGATGTAAAATAGAAAAGGCACAAAGGCCTAGTTGTAGGGTGTAATAGGTACTTTAAAAATATTTGCTGAAAGAATGAGTCAGTCTAGTGACCCATGGCATGCACTAGTGAAATGGCTAGGTGGGGCTAAGGATAGAAACCATAGAACCAACCATCTGATCCACATAGCAATCTATGCCCTTGGAATATTATTCCACCATTAAAAAAAAGGAAAATAAAATATAAAATATGCAAAGAATTGTAGGAAGTGAAGAAGCAGGATAAAGAAGACAGAATTAGGACTATCAATATATACAAGTTCATTTTTCAGTAACTTCAAGTTTTGTAGACATAGGCATTCGCATCCCATCCAAACTTTCTATCCTGTGTGATTCTTTCCCTTATTCCCTCATTGATTCTCCAAAAAGCATCTACTTGATGGACTGAAGCCACCTTCTAGAACTTTTTATATCTCTTGGACACCATAGAAGTATTTCAATTGTTTATCTTTTACTATGTTCTTTTGCTACACAATTGGCCTATCTCTCTTTCTGATGATACATTGTCATAACAATTTTCCAAATGTAATCCATCCCACTCTCTCCTATTAGATCTTGGGCTCAATTCACTGTCCATTTGCAGTGTCTATCCTCTGTGTGTGTGTGTGTGTGTGTGAGTACACTGAAAAACTAACTCAATAGACTGGTTATCTCATGCTTAACACATTGACTAGAGATATATTTAAAAATTCAATAAAGTATATAAGAATACAAATTTTTAAAAATGATTGGGAGGTGGGGCATCTAGGTGGTGCAGTGGATAGAGCACCAGCCCTTAAGTCAGGAGGACCTGAGTTCAAATTTGACCTCATACACTTAACATTTCCTAGCTGTGTGACCCTGGGCAAATCACTAAACCCCAATTGCCTCAGGAAAAAAAAAGTGATTGGGAGGGGACATAAAAGGGAAACAAAACTATAGTGTTTTATTAAAATTTACACACATTGATTCTCAGTTTCTTATTCCTATACATGTTTCCTCTCTACTTTGTCTCTTTTCCCTTATTTATGCCTTAGGTTTAATAGCACCAAGAAACACCCAGAGACAATAAATGAACCTACTAGTGGCATTTAGTCTTTGGAATATGAAGTAAACATTGCCTAACCATAATTTGCCAGTAAATGATAAAAGATATGATAATCCAGAAAACAATCCCTTTAATCCTTTATCAAATGGTTTTTAGGAGTTGCCATATCCAAAAATAATTCATTACCTAACAGCCAACCCTTTAGTATTCAGACTTCAAATTTAACTGATCAGGTGCTCAAGATATAGAAAGTTTTTCATCAAACTTACTAACTGAAGGTTAGTTGAACCTGGAAGATTATGGGCTCTGCTGACAGTCTCCAAGAATTCAGATTCACTTCTGTGCCATAAAGCATTGATTCAAGTAGGCCTTTAGTGAAGTTACTGTTTTGTATTAATATGTATTAATGTGTTATGTAATAATATACTATGTTAATGAAATCAGCCTATATACCTCATGTAACTGTTTTAAAATAATGGGCCCAATACCAACTATTTGTCTGAAGAATCATAAAGTGTCTCCTTTGTTCTTTCCACTTAGATCCATCATCACTCTAAGATTTTATCCATATCCCTATTCTTTCCTCCCACAATATTTATATATGTAGAACAAGGAAATAGACAAGATGAGAATCTGACCCATGAACAGTCAATAAAGAACCTCTAATCTTTTGAATATTGTAACTCCTCTGAATATTGTAGAAATTTTTGTTGTGTGAAATAAAGGCTCAGAAATCAAGTTCTCTGTTTATTTACTGACAAAACATGCACTGTTATGAAATTATAGTCTTATTGATTATTTAGTCTTGGGTCTTCAGGCATATTATTCAGTTGCAATGGTTAGTGCCTATAGAAAGACTGATTTACACAATATTTGGGTAGAAAAAGGCAGATTAGCTTAGGATTCCAGTAATGAACAATTCTGGCCTGTGGCAGAAATTCAGGTGGCACTGAAGTGTGTTAGAAACTGAAATTGATTGCCTCTTTTTAGACAAATTCAAAGAACAGTTTTATGTGAAGAAAGGTAAATCAAGCTATGTCTGAGTCTCAGGTTGTACTGTACTGCAGAACTCAGCTTGTTTATGTCTGCAGTGACTAAGTGAGAAACAATGAGAAAGTGTTTCCTCTTTGCAGTGCCATCATTACTACACTAAGGGTATTGATGGTCCTGTTACCATGGTTACATGTGTCTGCCAATTTCATCCTATGGAGTGTGAACTGCTAGACAGCTGAAGGGGCTATTCATCACTATTATTTAGTGAAACTGGACTAAAGACCTTGTAAATACAGCTGTATCTTCAAAATACCCAAGCAGAAGTCTAACAGGAACATCAAAGAGTAATTAATTATTCCACTAAGAGTATAACAGAATCAGTTACCACAAGAAATATCTTTGAAGAACACTGGGCTCTGAATTCACTGGAGCTGGATTCAAATGCAGCTTCTTATACTTACTACCAATTTGATCTTGGACTTAACTTCCCTGGGTTTCAAATCCTTCATCTATAAAATGAGGGGACTGAACTCAAAGATCTTTAAGGTTTCTTCCATTTCTAGGTTCATGAACTATGAAAACATGGGTATCCATGTGATAGCATGGTACAACTTTTGATATATCTTTGCAGGTAAATGAGGGATGAATAAGAGGATCTAGAATGTTATTATCTGAGTTATTGTTAGAACATGGATAAATAAAGAGTTAAAAGACTTTAGACCCCAGATTTGGGGTTATCCATGTTATGTTAGATCAATTGTCTTTGTTGACTGACAGCTAAAGTTGAAAGAGGAGGTAGCATCATCAACTGGTACTAAGATCTGAAAATAACATATATAAAAATCACCCCTAACTATCCTCTTTTGCTGACAAACCAAGATAATACACTGGTTCTTCCCTTCCCCATTCATTCCTCATGTGGCCCTTTCATCCTAAAATATGTGAGATCAACTGGTCCAACTTGACTATTTTATAGATGAGATAACTGAAACCAAGAGAGATTAAATGACTTTCTCAAAAACACATGCCCTAATCCAGTCAGCTTCATATGGCTCCTTTTTCTTCTTCAAGGCTGCCCTTAGATGTTTATTTTAACCCAATTTCATCCATATAAAATACCAGGGAAGAGGGCATATATTGTAATTTGACCTAGATTGGGAATCCTGCTAGGGATGGATGGATGGATGGATCAAAGCACTCTTTCTGTAGCAAGAGTATATCACTTGAAATGCCAGCTATTTTTTAAAAGGGCACAATGTATAACTATTGTGTTGCAAACCTTTTCATGTGTCCTATTCCTCTTGGTAATCTTGTTGCAACTTTTTAGTACCTATTTCTTATCCCTTCAGTTCAGTTCAGGTTGTAATTTTACGTTTTTAATCATAAGAACAAGAAGTCCTTAGCATCATAATTCTCTCTTAGTGACAGGAATTGCTTGAGGACCACCTGAAATTCAATGCCAGATGTGTGGTGATCAGCAACTATTATAAGTAAAAATCATTTAAGACTGGTTTAAAATAATGTAGCAGGAAGACATTTTAGAACTTTGGCAGTGAGCCTGCTACCCCCTACCCCCATCTCTATCTCAGCCCTATCCCTATCTCAGTCCTATCCCTATCTGGGCCCCATCCTTATCTCCCCCCCTCCCTGCTCAGAGCCAACAAATTAGCTCAATATCGCACATTACAGCAAGAATGTAGGGGAAAGCATAATGTTTAAGCTCATCTCTACAGAGAAATGCAATTTGAATAAACTAAAGACACAGAACTGTTTTGAATTTGATTGCAAAGATCATCTAATTTTTAGGTTACCATTTAAGAACTCTTTTCCCACACATCAGTATTCCAAATCACAGGAAAAACCCCAAGAAATTGAGTAGATACAGCATCTCTTTATAGTTCATTCTATAGAGGACACCATACTATACTGGAAAGTGCACTATAACAAGAAGTCAGGGTACCTAGATTCTGCCACTAATTAACAGTGTGACTTAATTAGTCAGAAGGGACTAGATAATTTAAAATATCTCTGCACCATGTTAATTTAATAAGAGAATCAGTTATTTAAATAAATAATTAAGTATTAATTTAGAGCATAATAGGGTAGGAATAGAGTATATATTTGAATGGCCTGTTGAGGTTTTTTTAAGTTGCTTTGAAAAGAGAGTATTTAGACTAATGAATAAAGCATAAGGAAGAAACATGAATTTCTATGTGAAACTGTACAAGTCCCTTCTTCTGTCCATTGATTGGCTCACTTGAAAAAAGGGAGTTAATAACTTCAACCAATACCCACAAATAGTCCCAGCTGAAAACTACAAATTAGATTTTCTTTTTTATGAGTTGTTAAGCAGGTGCTTGAATGCTCCTGGCCTTTTTCCACAGGAGCAGTGCATTAAAAAAAAAAAAAAAAGTAAAGAAAAATTGGTTTGGGAACAGAAGAGGGGAAAAGTAGTAGAAAACAAAGGACTATTTTTGTCACTCGTTAGTTGAGGTCTCATAAGCTTCAAAAGTCTCTTTTAATAATCATTAAAGAGTCAAGTCAAGAATCATTTAAGTGCCTACTATGAGCCAGGCTCTGTGCATTCAAAGCATAAAGAATAGAGGGCCAGATTGGGAGGCAGGAAAATCTGGGTTGATTCCTGCCTCAGGAACATACTAACTGGGTGACAATGGACAAATCACTTAATCTCTCAGTGTCCCAGGCAAGTCTTTGAGATTTTTAAGACCAAAACACAGTTGCAAGCTACATAAACTAGAAACACTTTCCCTACCAGAAACTTGTCCTTAAAGATGCAATCATAGATTTCTGGATCATCAATCCCTTAAAATATAACAAAATTCATTCAAACACTAAGTTCTTATACAATATATCACTATTTACTTTAAAATTCTCAATCAGTATTGTCAAAGGATCTTTAGTCCCAGGATTCTTGACATGTTACTATCTCATACTGAAGTCACATGACACTGGCTATTTTAATAGATTTAATTGAATTATGTGGATGATGCCATGTGGTATAGCAGTTGCTTACTGTGACCTTGAAAAACTCACAAACTCCTTGTGTGGTAAGGGTCATAGTATCTCCTCCTCCTTCCTTCCTTCCTTCTTTCTCCACCCACAAAATAGGGATGGAATAGATTATATGTGACCTGCCTGGAGAGTTTCCAATGAAGTTAGAGACAGAATTATACTGCCATCACTGGCTCATTTGTAGATATTGTAGAAAGGATATTGTACATTAGATATTGGATATTGGAGTTGGGAGTACTCCTTTGGTCTCTAGTCCAGGCACCTATGTCTCAACTTAAATGTTTAATTATACAAGCCAAAAATTCAGTCTCTTTGTAATTTATAGCGTACTTCAAGAGATACCTTTCCTAGTAAGACAAATTGCAGAGCCACCTGGACAGGGAGGCAGTGAACTGTGAACACAGAGCAGGCAGACTCTAAGCAAACACGAAAAGCAATAAACCTAGGATAAAACCCCGAGGAACACCTTTTCACATCTGGAGAATTAGAGAATAAAGATTTAGGAACTACTGATAGACACAAAGTCAATGATGAAAGTAAAATGTTAAATCACATCAATGCTTGAAGGGACTTGAACCAAAAAATAAAAATAAAAATCGCCCAGTTAATTATATTCTTTTGAATAAACTATGACCAATCCTTGCGAAAGTCTGATAAAACCACAAATACATTTCAAATGATAGAAATTACTTTTATAGAAGACCACACACTGCACATTAACAGTATCAATATAAGATTTACCATGCAAAGAAAATTCCATTTAGATTAGGCAGCGCCACACTTTGCTGGGTTCTGTCATGGATAATGATAAAACTAAATTTAACACTGCATGGTGCTGGAGTTTGAATTACAAGAAGAGCTTATCTGTAACTTGATTTGATCCTTTATGTCTGTAGTTTGCATATACTTGTTAACCACATCTTGGAGTATAATCCCCAGATGAGGCTATACATTTCAGCCTACTATCGCGCTCTCCTTGAACTATAAATCTCGTTCTTGCTCCCCACCCCCACCCCATTCATACTTCCGACAACCCTTTACACTGTTGGCTGGCTGCATGGCTGCAGAGTAATGAGAAAGGGACTCAGTCCTGCCTCTTCTCAGCTTTACCTGCAAATAATCGGGGGAGTAATTTAGATCGGCCATGGCTCGTTTACTTACAAAGCCACTTTCCTCCCCTAAGAATACGCTTTGGCAGATTCACTTCAAGAAAGCTTACGGGTCCCATCTGGAGCACCACTGAGTTTTCCACGGGCATACTACTCCTGTTGAGATATACATTTCAAACAGCATTGACAAGATGCAGAGACAGTTCATTTCTCAGCGGTCCTTTGCTTCTCTATGTGTTGTTTCCATTACAGAGTACAGAACACTAAATCCCTGGACTAGAATGTCTATGGTTTGGACTAAAGCTCCGACCAGTTTAGGTTCGATCTCTTAGGTCTCACGTCCACTTGTTTACTCAATGGTCTCATATAACTCATCCCCTATTCATACCTTAAGTATTTGCCCCTACTTCTGGACTGTTAAAATCATCCCGCTTTATGCACAGGTCGAGGGGATACAGACCAAATGAAACAATGATTTATTGCATTAAACAATAGTCTTCACCAGTCCAATTGCCAGTATGGTGCTGAGATTCTTAATTTCCCAAACCGCATCTGCCTACACAACTTGGCCAGCGCACGCAGCGCTGATCCCATAAGGGTCATCCTAGAAAAAGGAGCTGGCCTGAATTGTGGGGCAGAAGGCTAGAAACGTGAGATTTCTATTCAGCGTCAGAAAATTCAACCCCAGGGGACCTGGGAATGGGGAGAGTCTTGGGAGGGAAGTGTACAAGAGTTAGCCAAGGGCAGAATGAGTCCCTCTTCCTCCAAAGGAAAAGTAGACAGGTGGGTTCCAATCTCTATTCTCCAATTTCTGATTCAACCATCGGGGAAGCTTTCCCAAACCTCTTTCGAAACCAAGTGTCCAAGCCCAAGTTTCCAGGATGAAATCCGAAGGGCTTTCTGATACTTTTCTATCCTTCGAAAACTACTTTTCTTTCATCTTGCCCCACACTGTGCGTCTGTGTACAGGCGCACAACGTAAGTTATAGATAGTGAAATCTTCATATATTGTCACAAACAATCCTGTCTGCTGGGTGAGCACGAATCCATAACTCCCATTGTCGTCGCCCCCAACACACCTATATACCTACACATACACACATACACACTATCCCTAATAAGAAAGAGACTACTAAGTTAAGACCGGGCACCTCAACTTCAGTTAAGTTCTGACCCCATGAACTCGGCTTTCTTTTTACCCATCTCTTGGCAGCCGGCGTCCCGCCTTCTCCCGCAGCTTCTGCCGCTCCTACATGTCATCCCCTTTCCCTTTCTCCTTTCCGGCGCACGCCTTGCAGTGCTGGGGTCAACCTCAACCTTCCCCAGGCTTGGACCCGGTCAGGGCGCACCGGTGTGCCCAGGTTGAGGCTTGTTAGGACGCAGGAACCAGCAGCCACTCCCTGCCCGGGGTTTGTGGGAAAGAAGAGTAGATGTGAAGAGGTAAGGCGAGGTCAGAGAGGACGGAAGCTCCAGTTCCTTCTCGGTGCCAAGGGCATCGCGGGGGACCTGCAGCGCACGGGGAAAAGTTTGCCCCTCACCACTTACCTGTCCCAAGTTCAGATACCCGTGAGCCGAGGCAACTCGGTCCGCCTCGGCTGGCCCTCCGAGCACTTCCACAGCCCAGTGATTGGTATAGACCGTGGGGGACCGCAGCGCCGCGCAAGCAGTGGGCAGCGCAAGCACCAGGAGCCAGCTCAAGCAGCGCATAGCCTGCAGCCGAGAGCCTGTCCCCCTCCTGCAGCTGCCGTCGCGTCCTCCTCTGTCTCCTCCTCCTTCTCCTCCTCCAGCGCGCAGCAACCTTAGGGATCGGAGCAGCTGCGAGCGCCGCATGGCTTTAGCCCGGCTCGCTCAAGTGCCTGTGCAGAGTGCAGGGCTGGGGGGGTGGGGTTGGGGCTTTTTAAAGCCAGCGCCGCTCCTGGGAAGCGCCGCCGCGAGGGAGGAAGGGAGGGTGGGAGGGCGCGAGGGAGGGAAGAAGGCTGAGGCGCATTCTCGCCGAGGCTCCAGCAAAGTTCCCGGGAGAAGCGCCGACTCGTGCCGAGCTCGTGTGGAGCCTCACAGGCTGATTCCCCTGCCGCCCCGAGCGGCCGGCGAGCTGGAGGAGCGCGGGGCTGCCAGTCCGCCGGCCCCAGGAAAGTGGGTGGAGGGCCAGGTAGGATAGAGCTCTCAGCCACTGACTGACGCGCTACGTGGGAAATGTGGAAGATCCGATCCCTGCCTTCAGGGGAAGTTCCAGCCGCATTAGAAAAGAGAGATACAGCACATAAAACAATTAGGGAGATAAGGGCTATGGGAGCAAGGCTGCGTTATGAATTTGGAGACTGAGGTTCAAATCTATGTACTGCTTACACTGGGGTGTGTGACTTTGGGCATGCCAGTTAGTCCCTTTAAGCCTCAGTTTCCTCATCTGTAAAACAGCTAATATTAGTGTAGAGCTTAAGGTTTGCAAAATGCTTTACATTTATTATCTCGTTTAATTTATTCCTTATAAATAATTTATTATCTCATTCGATTCAAAGACTCTCTTTTTATTCTTATTTTCTCACTATGATCTTATGAAATAGGGCTATTATTATCTCAATATTGTAGGCGAAAAGGCAAGAAAACTGGGACTGAGAGTAACTGTTAGCGGTTAATGTCTGAGGCAGGATTCAAACGCATGTCTTTGAAATTGCAACTACAGCATTGGCTACTTGACCATTTAGCTGCCTCCAAACAAATAAATGTTGCTAGACTATCTCTTAGGTTACTTCCAGCTCTATAGCTATGGGTACTATATATTTAAGAGAAATCCTGGAACTTTGGATCTAGACTGAGGAAACAATTTCTGCTCTTCCATTAATTAATCTGCTCTGGGCCTTGAATTTAGCCAAATGAATCAGTTAACCTCTCTGGGACTCACTTTCTCCATTTTAAAATAAGAAGTTTGGACTAGGTAATTTCTCAAGACTTCTTCCAGCTCTAAGACTATGATCTAAGATGCGGCATGGGGCATATACACAGATGGGGCATCAAGGATTCAGTCAAAGGCAAGATGGTGGGCCTGGCTTTGCTACTAATTTAACTGGGTGCTTAAATGAATTACTTAACTTCTCTATTGCCCTTATTTGTAGATCAGAGAGGTTGGACTAGATACTTTGATAGTAGTCATTATAGTTTATATATAAATTATTATTCATTTACATAAATCATTTTCAAGTTTCAAATTTAACCATATCTTAGATCTTTGAATTTGATGATTCTGTATTTTTAAGTGCTAAATTGTGTGGCGATGTTATGGGAAACTATTCTGTGTTGACAGTAGGTGGCTTTTTCCAGAGACCCATTTGGTCAACAGACCCATTTGGTCAACTAGCCTTTAGATGGAGGGGCTCCTTCTGCAGAGTCCAGAATCTTTTGTGAGGACTATACATTTTCATTTCCATTCCCATATCCATTGCATTTACTTCTTCTAGGAGTATTATGATCCCAGATTACACAGGAAAAGTGTCTTTTCCTATGCCAGGTACTCTCAAATAGAAAATACTACAGTCCTTTTGAAGTTTGAACCTCTTGCTCAGATGGAATCCTGTTGCCAAGGACCTTGGAATTTGAGGGTGATAGAACTTCAAATATCCTGGCCATTTGCCCATTGCAATCATCCTATTTCTCTTTTTGAAAACTGCCTTGCAATTCTAAATATCCAAAGCTTTTATTATATGACACAATCATCGGTATAAAACACTGAACTTAGAAACTCTGTAGAGTTAGACAAAGATTGCTTTGCCCTCTTGTGTTTATAAACTGTAGCAAATATATAAAGCAGACAAATATGTGGAGCATACATCGAATGTCTATAAGTTTTATGTGTTAAAATTTTTATATATCTGCACCAAAATGAGATGGTATTTGTAAAGTGCTTAGTACAGTCCCTGGCACATAGAAGGTGCTATATAAATGTTTA
Organism: Antechinus flavipes; assembly: GCF_016432865.1. Lineage (NCBI taxonomy): Eukaryota > Metazoa > Chordata > Mammalia > Dasyuromorphia > Dasyuridae > Antechinus > Antechinus flavipes. The sequence goes on along the minus strand of NC_067399.1, from coordinate 551,255,738 downwards.
TTTCCTTCCCCTATTTAACTCTGAACAAGTCACTTAATGTCTGTCTCAGTTACCTCATTTGTCAAATGGGGATAATAATAGCAGTACTTCCCAAAGTTGTATACATGAAATAGGACGTTGTAAAGCACTTAGTAGCATGCCTAGCACATATTACTTGCTTAATAAATGTTTGTTTCCTCCCTTCCTTTCCTTCCTCCCTCCCTTCTCTGTTTTTCTTTCTCCTCTCCCTTTTTCCCTTCCTCTTTTTTCTTTTTTTATTTCTTTCCTCTGTTTTCCCTTTTTTGCTTTTTCTTCTATTTTTCTTTCCTCCCTTCCTTTTTCCTTCTTCCTTGTTTTTTTTTTCTTTCCTTTCTTTTTCTTCATTTTTTCTTGCTCCCCCCCCAAAAAAAAATCCTTTTTTTTTCCCCCTTCCTAAAGCTGTTCTCTGATGCCTCCTTGTGGCATGAAGGACACCCTGGGTTCTTGAAGTATAGGCCTGACCATGCCATTCCCCTGCTCAGGAACTTCTAGGTCTCCCTCCTGTTTTTGGATGGAAATACAAACTCCTCTATTTGACTTTTAAAGGCCATTACAACCCAATTCCAGCCTACCTTCCCAGACTTACTTATCACATGATAATTTCCCTGATATACTCTGTGTTCTTGCCAAGCTGACTTGTTTGCTGTTCCCCCAAAGATGACCTTCCATTTCCTCTGGGCCTTTGCAACAAAATGACTGGTCTCCATGCCTGAAAGGCAGCTGTTCCTTGCTACTGCATTACCAAATCCCAAACATTCTTTGTGTTCAGCTCCAATGTGTTTACTCCCTATGTTTCCACCCCAGGTGCTGGTGCTTTTCCCCTCTATAGTAGTTCCTTTTATTTTTTCTGTATGTAGTTTCCTCCCCATCCTGAGAGTAAACCCCTAGAAAGTAAGAACTTCCATTTTTTTTGTTTGTATCCCTAATAACTAGTCCAATGCCTGTCACATAGTAGGTAAAGTTTGTTGAATTGAATAGTAATAGTAATAGCAAGTATTACGTAGCATTTTAAGGTTTGAAAAACATTTTATATATATTATCTAATTTGATCTTCACAACATTCTTTTGAGGTAGGTGCTATTATAATAAGTTAAATAAAAAGTGTAAGTGAAATAAAAGTGAAGTTGCGAGGCAGACTTGCTGGTAGTGGCACAGGTGGTAAGTATCAGGCAGCATTTGAACTCAAGTCTTTCTAAGTCTTCCATTCTACCATGTAGTCTATTGCTTATTTTTTTAAAAACCTAGCACTTATTTAATAACTTAAAGTTTTCAAAAAAAGCTTTACACATGTTATCTCACTTGCTAACAGATGTCATTTGAATTGGATTCACTATTTATGCTAGCAGAACACAGTCAGCTTGTGTCAATCTTAGTGTTAAACTAAAAAGACTAACTATGAATGTCTTTTTCCCTTATATTTTTTAGCGTTTTTATTTTTTTCTTCAATAGTATTTTATTTTCCAATTGCACATAAAGATAGTTTTCAATATTCATTTTTGTAAGATTTTTCAGTTTCACACTTTTCTCCCTTCCTTTCTTATCTCCCCCTTCCCAAGATAGCAAGCTCTCTAATATAGGTTAAACATGTAATCCTTCTAAACATATTTCCATATCTGTCATGTTGTGAAAGAAAAATAAGAGCAAAAGGGGAAAACAATGAGAATGAAAAAAACAAACAAAAGTGAAAATAGTGTGCTTAGATCCACATTCAATCTCCATAGTTCTCCTGAATATGGATGGCATTTTCCATCCCAAATGCATTAGAATTGTATTGGATCATTGCATTGCTGAGAAGAGCTCAAAATATCATAGCTGATCATCACATAATCTTGTTATTACTGTGTACAATATTTTGGTTCTCCTCACTTCACTTAATATAAGTTCATGAAAATCTTTTGAGACTCTTCTGAAATTAGCCTGTTCAACATTTCTTATAGAACCATAACATTCCTTTATATTCATATACCATAACTTATTCAGCCATTACCAGATTCATGAGCATCCACTCAATTTCCAATTCATTTCCACTACAAAAAAAAAAGTCTGCTACAAACATTTTTGTGCATGTGGGGCTTTTTCCTCACATGGGTGTCTTAATAGACTATGTGTCTATAGTTGAGGACCAGCGTAGCTGAATTCTGATGGGTTCCTCCTCCCCAGATGAAATGTATGGCCAGAGCATTTCACAAATAGAGTTGCTAACGGCTATCAAACTTGCATACCCTTTGTTCCAGCAATATCTCTATAGGGCCTGTATCCAACAAAGATCATTAAAAAGGGGGAAAGGCCTACATGTGCAAAAATGTTTGTTGCAACCCTTTTGGTAATAGCAAGAAACTCCAACTGAATGGATGCCCACCAGTTGGAGAATGGCTGAATAATTTATGGTATATGAATGTTACAGAATATTATTGTGTTATAAGAAACAATCTGCAGGATGTTTCAGAAAGCCTGGAAAGACTTACATGAACTGATGCTAAGTGAAGTGAGTAGAACCAAGAGAACATTGTACATAGCAATAAGATTATATGATGATCAATTCTCATGAATGTGGTTCTTTTCAACAGCAAGGTGATTCAGCCAGTTCCAGTGGTCTTATGCACCCAGAGAGAGGACTATGGGGACTGAGTGTGGATCACGACATAGTATTTTCCCTATTTTGTTGTTGTTTGCTTGCATTTTGTTTTCTTTCTCATTTTTTCCCTTTTGATCTGATTTGTTTTGTGCAGCATGATAATTGTGGAAATACGTATAAAAGAATTGCATGTTTAACATATATTGCATTACTTGCCATCTACAGAAGGGGGTGGGAGAAAAGGGGAAGAAAAAAATTTGGAAGACAAGGTTTTGCAGGGTGAATGTTGAAAACTATACATATGTTTTGAAAATAAAAAGCTTTTAAAAAATAAAAATAAAACAACTAGAGGTTACTGAAGATTGTAGTCTGATATGAAGGGAGTATTCACACCAGCAAAAATCACAGATTCTTGAATTATTGAACTAAGTTTTTATATTATGGACCTGTTAAAGGCATAGTACAGGTAGTTTTGGAGTCAAAGGACCTTGATTCATATCTTGCCATTGGTGCTTATGTATGACTGTGTATGATCATGAACAAATCATTTAAATTCCCTGGGCTTCTTCTACAACAGTAAAATAAATAATGAAGGTTGAACCCTTTCAGTTCTAGAGTTATATATTCATTTAGTTAGATGTAGAACAGAAATATAGAAGACCTTCTTTTAGTATTTCCTCCGATATTCTGTAGCCTCTTCAGAATATCACATTTTCCTACTCATCTTGAAGACTTTTCCAGCTTTTACAAGGATCAAATTCATAATGTCATAGGTTTGGCGCTGAAGAGAATTTGAGAGATCATCTTGGGCAGATTCTTAATCTTAATTACTGAAGAAAGCAATAGCATATACTGAGACCCTGAAAGAGGTATGGAATTAGTTTCTTAACTGATTTCCTGTTTCTAATAGTAATTGTGCCTGTGTTGAGCCCTGCTGAGCAGAAGTATGAGTTTTCTAAAATCTATAGTTTAGCTGTTGAATAGGGAAAGGGATGGAGAGAAGGAGAAACTAGGGAAGCAGAAGGTGGCTAGATTAAACTAGATAACTTAAGACTCAAATTTTTAGTGCCATAATTAATGTGATTCATCCTTTCTGCAGCTATGATTCATTTCATAACAAAAGTGGGAGAATATAAGGCATGACGTGAAATACAGGAAGAACTACTTCCAACATTCCCAAATGTTTCTTCCAGAGACCCCTTTTGGCATCTTGAAATTTCAAGGACCCTTTCCTTCCTAGATCTATGTCTAAATTTGCTTTAAGCATATTGTGCTTCATAGCTGATATGAAGTAGCTGACTGTCTCTTTACATAACATTGTACTCAGCAAGGTACAGATCAAGATAAATAGACATATCCATTCCCTCCTACAATTTTGCCAGCCTCCTTTGTTCATAGGCATAGTAAGCATTTAATGCTTGTCAATAGTATTAAACAAGAGCAATAGTAATATTTATATAGTACTTTAAGGTTTGAAAAGATTTTAAATATATTATCTCATTTAATCTTCACAATCCTACTATGAGCTAAGTGCTATTGTAATTCTCAGTTTACAGACGGAGAAAGTGAGGCTGAGGTTAGATGATTTGCTGGTAATCTTAACCTAATTTCATAAACTTATGTAGAGAAATTTCATATTACTATTGATGTCTTTGATTTCTTCTGAAACCTGCCTGTTCCCGATCCAACCATTCTAGAGAGCAATTTGGCATTATACCCAAAGGGCCATCAAACTATGTATACCCTTTGATCCAGCAGTGTTTCTACTAGGTCTGTATCCCAAAGAGATCATAAAAAAGGGAAAAGGATCCACATGTGCAAAAATGTTCATAGCAGTCCTTTTTATAGTGGCAAGAAAGTGGAAACTGAGTGGATGCCCATCAGTTGGGGAATAGCTGAATAAGTTATGGTATATGAGTGTTATGGAACATTATTGTTCTGTAAGAAATAATAAGCAGGTTGATTTCAGAAAAGCTTAGACTTACACAAACTGATGCTAAGTGAAGTAAGTAGAACCAGAGAACATTGTACACAGCAACAGCAAGCTTATGTGATGATCAGTTGTGATAGACTTGGCCATTTTCAACAAAGAGGTGATTCAAGGCAGTTCCAATAGTCTTGTGATGGAAAGAGCCATTTGCATCCAGAGAGAGAACTCTGGAGACTGAATGTGAATAAAAGTATAATATTTTCACATTTGTTGTTGTTATTATTGTTTGTTTGCTTGTTTTTTCCTTTCTCATGTCCCCTCCCTTTTTTGATCTGATTTTTCTTGTGCAGCACGACAAATGTAGAGATAAGTTTAGAAGAATTGCATATATTTAACCTATATTGGATTACTTGTTGTCTAGGAGAAGAGAGGGGGAGAGAAAAAAAAATTGGAGCACAAAATGTTGCAAAGGTGAAAACTTTCTTTGCATGTATTTTGAAAAATAAAAAACTATTATTATTTTTTAAAAAAGAAAAAAAAACACTGCCTGTTCATATCTTTTCTTTCTCCCTTTTGTCAGGTAGGGAAAGGCTCTTATTTTTATACATTTGCTCAGTTTCCTAAATCTTTGAGAAATGAGGCTTTTTTCAGAGAAACTTCCTATAAAAATATTTCTTCTCAAAAAAAAATTTCTTCTCATTTCTTACTTTTCTAGCTTTATTTGTGTAAAACTTTTAAAATTTAATATTTAAATATTATTATACCTCCTGTGATTCTCTCTCTCTCTTGTTTGGTCATATCCATAAATATGATTGGAATTTTTTCATGTTCTCCTAATTTGCTTATGATATCATCCTTTGTGTTTATATTAGGTATCTACTTGGACCTTATCTTGGAATATGGTGTGAATGTTGGTCTATATCTAATTTCTATCAGAATACTTTCCAGTTTTCCTACTAGTTTGTCAAATTGTGAATTCTTTTTCCAAAAACTTGGATCTTTGGGTTTACCAACACTAGATTATTGTGGTTATTTACTTATGTTTATTGTATACATAATCTATACCATTGACCAACTATTTCTTAATCAGTAAAATTATTTTGATGATTACCACTTTGTACTAGAGTTTTAAATTTGGTACTGCTAGGTCACCTTCCTTTTTTTTTTTTTAATTACCTTTATCTTAATTACCTTTGTTCTTCCAGATGAATTTTATTATGAACTTGATATCTGTAAATACATAGATAACTATTTCATTATAACTGGTTTCCTTTCTAGTCCTCTGCATTTAATTTTATGCATTTAAAATGTATTGTTCTGAGAAAGGAGACATAACTTTTATCAGACTCCCTGAAAAAACAAAGAAAAAAGGTTAGGAATACTTGCTTTCTATAAAACTAATTTGCAATCTCTCTCTTTTTTTTAATTTAAATTTTATTTTATTTAATAATAACTTTGTATTGACAGAATCCATGCCAGGGTAATTTTTTACAACATTATCCCTTGCACTCGCTTATGTTTCGTTTTTTCCCCTCCCTCCCTCCACCTCCCCCCCAAGATGGCAAGCAGTCCTATATATGTTAAATATGTTGCAGTATATCCTAGATACAATACATATTTGCAGAACCGAACAGTTCTCCTGTTTAGTTTGCAATCTCTTCAACTTTAAGAGATTCTTTTCTTTTTTCATTTTCCTTTTTGAGTTCCACATATAATCCTAAAAAGCTGTAAGAGTCCTGAAACAATGTTTTGGAAAAATCTCAATAAGAGAAAAGAACCATCCTGAAGAGAAAATCTGAAGTTCTGAAACTGTCCAAAGACACAAATACCTTCTTACCTACCTACACAGTCATTCCTTGTTATATATAAATCTATAGCAGCATATAATCTAAGCCATTCTTTCAGGGTGCACCCTAAACCACCAAACTTGCCCTTGGCAGTAAAGTATATTATTTAGCGGAATGTACTTAGAGCCTGTGTGTTGCAATGGAAAAAAGACTAGGTTTGGTGTTAAAGAACCTAGCTTTGAATCTTGCCCTGTTACTACCAATGTGACCCTGAATCTCTCTGAGGTCCAAACTAAACCTTTTTTTTATTTATAAAATTAGAGGATTGGGACAAGATACCTTCCATTTCAAAATCTATGATCCTCTGACCAATTGTTCTTGGGATAGTGACTTTATGATATGGAAATTTTCATTACAATTTAAGTATACAAGTCATAAACTGTACTTAACTCAGAGAAATTTGAGTGTATCATGGCTTTGGGGGAACAGTCAGTACCATGGGTTGGAAAAAATCCAATCATTTCAGATTGACACATTCCCCCCCAAAAAAAACACTGCAGTCATCTTCACTCAAATAATATAGATGGCTAGCTTTCCCAAATGGACATTTTGAATCAACTCACCTCATATAGGCTTCCTATTAATTTATCCTGTGGCAGGATTAGCTCAGTCACTGTTGTAGCAGCCCTTTGCATCACGATAGGATCTATAATAGGACTTTTCTTTCTTTCTGCAGGGATCAGATTTATTGCCTGCTAAGTGTTCAACTTTCTAGAGACAACTTCAGGGCTATATCACTTTAACACTGCCAGATCCTGAATTTCAGTCTACACAAGCTATTTAACTCATTATACACAAGAAAAAATTTAGGCAGAAATGGAAAACAAAGAATTAATTTCTTTAAAGGTTCTTATGCATCTCCACTGAAACACTAAGTGTTAAATGGAGTATATAATGATTATTTCAACATATTAATATATCCTCAGTCTCCTAGAACTACCATTGTTAACTATAAATCAAATTGTATTTAAAGAAATACTGTTCAAGACCTCTATGGCCCAACTTATGGCTCACTTTTTCCAAGCAATATTCAATATAAAAAATTATAGGATAGGAAACCCTTTCACTAATATTTTACCTAGCTCTAAAAATCACTTTAGGCAATAGAAACGATCTTGAAAAGCTGCATCTAAATGAATTTTTGAAAATGAAATCATATGACAATTTTAAATGTACCAGGTTTGTTGTTGTTTTTTTGGGGGGAAGGCAGCATAAAGAAACCTGAAATGAATCCCAGTTGTAAAGCAAAGAATACTAATTTATCTGTCATATGAGGTTGGATTTTTAAACATAGTGATTAAGACATAGTGCACTTATATTTAACTTTATGATTTTCAAAATGGTACTTATGGCAAATCATCTAGATAACATCAATGAAAGGTTTTCAGGCTTGTTTGTGTTTTTTTTCCCAGTAGTGACAATAGATTTTATTGATTCCTTGAGCCTCATTTAACAAATACTATTTTTATGTAGAATAGAGTAAATGTTAATAACCTTTTTTAGCTTTTTTCTGTTTTTTTTTTTTAATTAAAGCTTTTTTTTTCAAAAGATATGCATGGATAGTTTTTCAACATTAACCCTTGCAAAACCTTGTGTTCCATTTTTCCCTCCCTTCTCACCACCCCCCCTCCTAGATAACAAGTAATCCAATATATGTTAAACATGGTAAAATATATGTTAAATCCAATATATACATACATATTTATATAATTATCTTGATGCACAAGAAAAATTAAGTCAAAAAGGAAAAATGAGAAAGAAAATGCAAGCAAACAAGAGCAAAAAGAGTGAAAATGCTATGTTGTGATCCACACTCAGTTCCCTCTTTGGGTGTAGATGGCTCTCTTCATCATATCAGTAAATGTTAATATCACGTCCAATATATAATATGGAGCACATAATAGGCATAAAGCATCCTAGGGAGAAAAGTTAACCTCTCAGAGTTTCCTTATCTTCACTGTCCCCAAGAAGCCTTCCCACCCCCCCACCCCCCACTTAACAAGTTCCCGAACAAAGCCTGGGGAAAGGAATAGGATAAAGATGTTCTCTTTGTCTTACTGACTGATGTGCAGTGTTTTACCAGTGCAATAGACAGAATGACAAACTAAAAGAAGAGCATGGGATTTGGAGAAAGAGACTATAAGTATCAATTCTAACTATGCTTCTTACTGCCAGTGTGGCCTTGATCACCCCACTTCTAAGGCAGACTTACCAAACTCATAACTCTGGGAGGCCATGGGTAGCCTGCGAAACTCCCAAATGCAGCTAACTGATTAACAAAATAAATGAAAAGCAGGATAATGTTAATTTCTTTTATACTACTGCTCTTAGTTCTAGCTTCTTAAACTGGGTCTTGACCCCATATGTCATTTTGCAATTGAATATGGGGGTTGAAAACTTATGATTTATTATCAGTAAATGTTTGATTTGTATACCTTTACACCCAGGATCATGTAAAAATTTCTCGGGCAAAAAGGGGTCACAAGTGGAAAAAATTTAAGAAGCCCTGCTTCTTCATCTATAAAATGAACATTTGGATTAGATGATCTTGAAGGATCAACTATAAATTCAGTGATCTCACCCTTAATTTATAACACATTTTTTGTATTTAACAAGAAATGTGGCCATTTCCTTCAAACCTTCTCCATAGTCCAAGTTTATTGTTCATTTGTAATTTTCAAACCAACTACCCTACACTGAAACTCTCAGGCCATTGTTTCTTACTTGAGGATTTTTCCAGATCTTTAATTGGGTATAGATTTTCATTCAACTACTTGTTAGTTTTTCAACTTCACAAATATTTTCTATTTTTTAGAATTTCTATTTTCTAAAACAAAAATCATAGCATAAAGTAATTTCTGCATTATTGTCACTTGAACTTCGATGATAGAATTTGCATATTGTACAAAGGTAGTGATCATTCATTGAGACCTCTTTGTTTGGATCACACCACCTATATTGCACACAATTTGTGCATATATGCTGTTTACCTAGCTACAGATATGTATTTCCATGAATAATCTCCATGTTTCTTCAGCCTATAGTTCTCCATTTTTTTGTGGTTTTCAATAGTTTTATCAAAATGCTGATGATATATCCAGTTGCTTTTTGTCAAAATGTTGACATTTTGATATGTTTTGATGATATGAAAGTTTGAAATTAGTAACATCTCTAATATAGGATATATGATTATCAGAGACATGAATTTTTTCAAGGGGACTCCTATTTAGAGGGAACACCAAAATATATATTTAAAATGGCAGAAAAACTCCAGAGGGAAAAACCTACAGCATAAATCTACTAGTATCATCATGATTCTTGGTACACCTTTCTGATTATATCTGTCTCTTTCTTTCCCAGATCTGTTTTCCAGGTTCTTATATGATTAGCACTAGGTGGCAGCCTCCTTTGACTACTTCATAAACTGGCTTCCAATTGAATCAAATTAATAATTGTTAAATATATGTTATGTGCAGAACATCTATACTTGAAATTGAGGGTTAAATATAAATAAAATATATATACCTGCCCTCTTAAAACTCACAAAATAGTAAAGAGATATGATAAATAGATATCTTATATGTATGTATATATTCTTATATACATACATATAGAATGTCTTATAAATATTATTGTGCTTCATTTTATTTTGCATATATTATAGAAATATATAGATGCATGGATAACATACACATACCTGTATATTGTGCATATATTTGCATATGTACATACATATGTGTATATCATATACATGTTTTAAGTATTTGCACATACAGGTGTGTGTATGCATATACATATATATGTATATATACATATGTACTTATGTGTATTTTTATGTATGCATAACAAAATGGAGCACAACAATAGCCACCATTTATATGGTACTTTAATGTTTATAAAGCACTTTACATATATTATTTCCTTTGATCTTCAAACAATCACATGAAGTAGCTAGTATTATCGTCTTCATTTTCCTGATGAGAAAACCGAGGGTAACTATCCTAACATTAAACAGTTGGTAAGCATTTAAACTAGATTTGAATTTAGGTCTTTCTGACTTCAAGCCCAGCACTTTATCCACCATACTATCCTTGTATATCTCTATTTCAACATAAATGCTTTGGGGAGAAAAAAGTGCTGAGTTGAGATTATAAAAATCATGGAAAAGATTACATTTAAGCTTTGTGTCAAAGGTTCATTCTTTCAGTAAACATTTATTAAGTTCCTATTATGTGCCAGGCATTTTGCTAAAACCAGGTAGTGATAGGTAGAAATTCTATGAGAGACTACAGTATCAAGGTAAACTTGAAACTTGAAGAATTTTTGTGTTTTTCTCCCTCAAAAGTTTAATAGCTACACCAATTTCTGATTTACTATATAGTGATTTTATAAAAAGTTGACTACAGATACTAGAATTCACAAAATCATTGTCCCCAAAGCATAACCTGTTGCTATAGATTACTGTTCATGGAGAAAGAAGCCAAGATAGGAAAATAGTGTAAAGAGAGAAGAAGGCAGGAAATTATAACTTTAAGCAATCAAAAGTTATTTTAAATCTGAGTCCATAAGAAGAGTACAGAAGAATGAATTTCACTTGTAGGCATATGCAGCTGGTCATGAATATTAAATAGCAGGGAATGGTAAGGCAAAAAGTCTTTCAAATATACATAGAATCGTAAAGCTGGAAACAAAAGAGTTGAAATGGTGTTCTTTAAGATCCCTTTCAGCTCTAAATTCTATGAAGCTAAAAGGTCACCTAATCCAGTCAGTCATACCTGAAATATGAATTTCCTTTACTGGATGTGTGACTCTGAGAACATTACTTCATACCACCCTCTCCCAGGCCTCAGTTTCCCAAAGAGAAATATTTGTACTACTTACCCTCACAGGATTGTTATGAAGAAAGTGTTTTGTCAACTTTAAAGTTCTGTATAAAGTGAATTACTATTATCATTATCACTGAGAAGTGATCACCCGACTTCCACTTACAAATTTCTCATGTCAAAACATTAAGTATTTCCTGAAGCAGCTCAGTGCATTTTTGCAGCTTTAATGTTTATAAAGTTGGATTGAGTTGAGATATTCTTCCCCATGGTTTCCACCCACTAATCCTAATTTTGTCTGTTGGGACCAAGGAAAATAAATCTAATATTCTCTTTTTATACATCTGAAGACAATTATCTTATTTCCCCTAAGTTTTCTCTTCTCTGGGTTATACTTAGTTGGGGAAAATTTGAGTATATTGGTTTCTTCTCTGCAGTTTCTTCAACTAATCTTTATGTGACATAACTATGATTACTCTCACCATTCTTGTCATTATCTCCTGGATCTTTCATCTGGTCAATGCCTTCCTATTTTATCCCTTCCTGAAGGATGGAGATCATGTGTTAACTAAATTTTATCATGTGTTAACCAGCACAGTTCTCTATATAATGAAAGTATTTGTTGAGTCAAAGCAAAATAAACTGAATGGAAATCATAAAAATAGTTCCTCTAGAAATGAACATGGTACTCCAGGTATGATCTGACTAAGACCAAATACATCAGGACTATCATGTTGCTTATGCTGGTTTCATTAGCACTATTAATGCAGCCTATGAATACATTAGATTTCGTGGTGGCCAAATCACATCATTGACTCATATTGAGGTTAAAATCCATAGAATAGATAACAAGTGGAAAATTGCCTAAGAGGTCACAGAAAGGTTTACATTGATGCTGATGGATAAGCTCAACAAAACATTTATTAGACTTAATAGTTTAGGGATCCATCAGTTGGAGAATGGCTGAGTGAGTTATGTATATGAATATTATGGAATATTATTGTTCTATAAGAAATGATCAGCAGGATGATTTTAGAGAGGCCTGGAGAGACTTTCATGAACTGATGCTAAGTGAAGTGAGTAGAACCAAGAAAACATTGTTCATAGCAACAAGCAAGATTATGCAATGATCTGTTCTGATAGACATGGCTTTTTTCAACAGTGAGGTGATTCAGGCCAGTCCCAATGGTCTTATGACCCAGAGAGAGGACTGTGGTGATAGAGTGTGGATCCCAACATAGTATTTTCACTTTGTTGTTGTTGTTTGCTTGCATATTGTTTTCTTTCTCATTTTTTTATCTAATTTTTCTTGTGCAGCATGATAATTGTGGAAATATGTATAGAAAAATTGCACATGTTTAACTTGTATTGGATTGCCTGTCATCCGGGGTGGGGGAGGAAAGGGAGAGAGAAAAAAAAATTGAAACGCAAGATTTTGCAAGGGTAAATGTTGAAAATTATCTATTCATATGTTTTGAAAATAAAAAGCTAAAACAATAAAAAAGGGGGAAAATTGGCTTTATTAAAAATAAATAAATAAAAAGAAAAATAAGGGAAAAAGTAGTTTAGAGATCATGTATATAGCAGATTAATACCTAAAAGAAAAGCCCTGGTTATAAAACATGATGTCTTATATATACACCAGAAAACGTGTGGAGTAACCAGTCAGGTTTCAAGGGGAACAAAGAGCAAGTTTGAGGAATAAGGACTGGGGACATGTTTTTAGAAAAAGCATGTTTGGGTAAGAGCACATTTGAGAAAGGGCATCATATGATACTAAACCTTTCCTTGTGTAAGTGTTGCCTTGGAGCATTCAGGTATCAAAAATGAATGGCTGACACCATAAGTTCTTGCTCAGGTGTGACAGCCCTGCCCCCACAACAGGCTAGGTCTTTTTTCACCTGGACTGCTGATATAGCCTCTTTACTCTAGGGTATTCTATAGATGAACAGTTAATTGTTTTGAGATTTAAGTGGGGAATCTTATATGATCTTCACTATTAAATTTCATCTCAAAAATTTGAACCATATTGTATCTGCTTAACCTTGTTTATGAGAAAATTCGTTTAAGTTCCTGATTCACAATTTAAATAAGGCAAGATCATAGATGTAATATTTTCTCTCGTTTACTTAGTTTAGTTATTTTCTTTTGATACGTACAGAAGAACGGAGTGGTTAGTGTAATATGGATGGCTTTAAGAAAAGAGATACATTAAATCCCTGGATATTGGTCTACAAAGGTAGTGAAAAAAATTGATGTTATTTTATTCAAGATTAATCACAAACTTGTCCCATATAAACTCCTCTTTTATAAAGTACAAGACAATTAAGGAACAACATTAAAGGGATGTATTATCTTGTGTACAAGGTAAGAGTAGACACTGAGTATATCTGCATGATCAAAACTAGAGCAAATTTTTATCCTTGTACGGCTTAATATCCCAGTAACTAAGAGTGTTGCAATACTTAGTGCGTTTTGAGGTTCCTGAATAGGAGGAGGAATCTAAGTGCAAAATAGTTGTAAGATGAATCACTGTGTTCAATAAGAGACCTATGAATGATAGAGGCACACTGACAACCATCTCCTTTCCCTTACCTTCCTCCCACTCCTAAGCCCTGGGTGGAAATTCAAGAATCTTTAATAGAATTTGTAATCATTTCTGCTCATTGTAAATAACAAAATATCATTGCTTTTAAACCATAGCTATGATTTCAGTATAATTTCCTATAGAGCTGTCCTCATTATTAGTCTTTCTTTAACCTAAATTTACATTTGGGGGATTTTCATTAGAATTGTCTATTAATAGAGATAGGAATCATAGTCAGCTGAAGATTGGGAAGAGGAGAAGAATTATGTTTAAATGACATCTAGAACACATTTCCAGTTATTTGACTTGAATCTATATTATGAATTTATGGTTTTCCAAAATTCGAGGCTATTTTTTAAAATCAATATTGCAAAAGTTTTTTTTCCTTCTTTTTTTTTAAAGACACCAATGCTATGGAAACTCAGTTGCCTTTTTAAAGGCTTTATAATAACAAAGAAATAAGTGGGAAGTTATGCTACCTTCCCAGAACCTAAACTAGAAATTTCAAAGCTGGGGTAAGCTTCGTAGAGAGATCTCAGGACAAGCAACATGAAAACTGTCCTCCAATCTACTTATAAGAAACTTAATTGGTGAGAATCTGTGACACTAGGTACCATAGGGAGAGAGACCATGGGACAATGCAATGCTGATGCTTGGGAGACATGCTAGAGAGGGTTGCCCAGTAGGGCCAGTCCTTGGAAGAACTTTCCTGGGTTATATCCATTAGTACTAAAAATGGCTATTTTTATGTTGCTTCTCTCCAAATCCCCCTTTAAATGTCACTACCATGGGAACTGAGCCCCAGTCATGCCTCCCTAGATGCATCTATGTGCATACTATCTCAGTCCAGCCAAGCAAAACATTCGCATTCTATGCTTCCATATCTGAGAACTCTGGAAGCATTTAACCTTTGGACATTCTGCTATGGCAAAACAGTTCAGAGTAAACTGCCATTTTCATTCTTATCACATATTTTAGAAGTTCAGGTAAATATTGCTTATTCCAGCTATTCAGTATTAATTTTTTTTAAGTTTTGAAATGTTTATAAGCATAGCCTTTCTGCTGCTCAAATGATTTAGGGGGCTGCCCTTTTCATGAACATTTGGACCAGTTCTTTATCCTTTTCTAACTCTCCCCTTGCCCCTCCATCCTATATAATTTATTATTCACCCAAACCAGTAAATAACACGATAGTTCAGTGTACTGAATAGCAAACATTGTTCAGGAATCAAATCTTATTTCATCATCATTAAAGAAATAAATTCAATTAAGCTTACACCACTGAAATAGATAAGCAAATATTATGACCACATGCTAATTTTGAAATGTAGTTACTTCTACTACAGGCCTTAACTATAATTTTTTGCCAACATGCAGCACTATCAAGTAACATGACAAAGAGGGGAAAAAAAAGAATGTTCTGTCTAGTGGGAATGGCAAGAAGAATTTATCTAAACTCAATAAAAATGACCTAGATAAGATTTTAAAGAAGACCATAATTTTAATATAGATAATTAATATTTGCAAATAGAAAAGTCCATGTGATGTCGTCACAGATATCACCTGTTCTTAGGAGAAATATCATAAAGTAGTGGTGTTGTCTCTTCAGCCTGTTGCTAGAGTTTAAAAAAAAAACAGTCGAATGATTATTCTCAGTTATGTCTTAGAGGGATTTCCTGGCCAAATTTCAGTTGTACTAAATGCTTCTCATGTCCTTTCCAACTCTGATATACTGTGTTTCTAGTCAATCCATATCAGTTGCCTTATACTTCATTTGAAAGATAATACAGTTCTCGAGCTAGTATAATTCTCCTGTTCTAAAGGTAAATGTATGATCTAAGAACAACCTCTAGAAAGAATGATATCTAAAAAAATAGATAAATAAATTTTAAGAGATGAGAGAGGAGAATATGCTGAGAGAAAAGGAAAGGGAGAAGTAGAATGGGGTCAATTGTCTCATATAAAAGAGGCAAGAAAAGGCTTTTTTACAGTGGAAGGAAAGAAAGAATCTTACTCTCGTCAGAATTGGCTCAAAGAAGGAATAACATACACTTAAATGAATATAGAAATCTATCCTACCCTACAGGATAGTAAGAGAGAAAGGAAAAGGATGTAGACTGATTCGACTACTCTGTGAAGCAATTTGAAACTATGTCCTAAAATCATGCAGATTCTTTGATCTAGCAATATCACTGCTAAATTTGTATCCCCAAAAAGATTTTTAAAAAACAAAGAGGAAAAGAATCTATCCGTACAAAAAAAAATTATAGTAGCTCCTTGCTGAGGGCAGAGTTGGAAATTGAGGGAATACCCATAAGTTGGGGAATGGATGAATAAACTGTGGTGTGTAATTATGATGGAATACTACTGTGCTATTATAAGAATGATGAGTAGGATGCTCTCAGAAAACCTGAAAAGGCTTTCATGGGATGATGCAAAGTGAAATGTACTGTGTACAAAGTAACAGAAATATTATAAAATGATCATCTGTAAATGACATAACTATTTTCAGCACTGATCCAAGACACCTCCAAAGGACTTGTGAAGAAAAATGCTATCCATACCTAAATAAAGAACTGATGAATTCTGAATGCAGATCAAAGCATTTTTTTTCACTTATTTTATTCTGTCGTGTTTTTCTCTTTTGTTTTGTTTCTTCTTTCACAACTGACTAATTTGGAAATATGTTTTACATGATAGCACATGTATAAAATAGCTCAAAACTGTCTACCTTTTGGGAAGAAAGGAGAGAAGGGAGGAAGGAAGAAAGAAAAATTTGTAAACAAATACTAAAACTTTCTTGTAATGTATTTTTGTGGAAAATAACATACTGTTATATTAAAATAAAGGCTGGAAAATATGCTTTAAAAAAAGAACAACCTCTAAAGAGTTTCTGCCAAGAACACCAGCATCATCATTATTAACATATTTATTTACCTATTAAAATTATTCACAGCTGAGATAAAGAGATAAATGGCATAAACTTGGAGGATTGGGATAATTGAAGAATAAATAAGACCTGGGTTATAACCATTTAAAAGATATTATCCCATTTTAGGATGACTGGGACCCAGCTAGAAATGCCAATCAAATATCTTTGTAGTAATTCCTGAAACACTATTTGTATAAAATAACACCATACATTCCTGTACAAGGTAAAAAGAAAGAAACTGGAAAACAAAGAAATTAAGCAAATCTCCAAATTGGCACCCTTTGCTCCTCCTTTATGGAGGTTTTGGATGATGATAAAAAGATTCAAAGGACAAAGATGGGGAGGAGGGCTATCAATTCTCATCTCTCCACAAGTAAATAAAAGCATAAATACAAGGTAAAGGAAGGAGATAATATTCTTCTAAATGATAGCCTTTCAGCACTTAAGTCCTGTAGATACTAATATCAGTACTCCTAGTGTTGCCAGATACAAGGGAGTGTCTCCCCTTCTTATAAAGAATATTCTCTTTAGAAATGTGAAATAAAATGCATCATCTTCTAAAGTGGACAAATATGGAAAGAGAAATGCCACCCAGCCAACAGAGTATAGTATGCCTGAGAGTGAGATATTTCCAAACTTGAAATGGACCAAGGATGGTGTTTCAAAATATTAGGGGATCACCTCCACCTCACTATAACTCCCTGGACTTCTTACATCTATGACATATGGACCAATTAAGGGTATTATCTGAACACAAAATATCAGTAAAGCTTAGTTTATTTCTCTTTTTTTAGAACAAAAAAGAGGTAAATAGAGAGTTTAACATTTTACTTGCACCTAAATGACTCTTCTTGCTCAACCTATTTTGGAGTCTACTATTATTGAGGCCTTAACTGATGCCTTTGGGGTAAATGCACAAAGTCTTCTCCTTCATCTGCTTTCTGATCTGACAAAACACCTTGTCTAAAAGCACAGTCTTTTGAGAGAAGAAAAGCAGACCACCTCCACAAATAGTTCATTAACCATGTGCTTTTTTAGCCTATTTGAAGCCCTTCTTCTGAAGGACAAGTCAGTGCTGCATGATGGGCTGAAGCCATCTTGCCGCCCCCTGACATCTGTCAGAAAGTCAAATCTATTCCTGCAAATGGCATCTTGGAAGTTAAATAGCACATGCTTTTTTTTTAAAGTGCTTTTCTCCAGAGTAGCACTCAAAAGCCCATGAGTTCTGCCATCCAATATGAATATTCTCTTAAAAATAAAAATTATGGGACACTTAAAATGGAACATGTTATGTCAGCATTGGTGATATGACAATTTATTACTGTCTACAAAAAGAAGACTTTAATGACTTGGTAGAAGCTGACTCTGCTGGCCATAAATTATGAGCCATTCTCTTACTGGTGAAAATAAATCCTCTTGTCAGTCATTGTGCTTTCTTCATGACAGGCAAGAAGGCATAGAGCAGCGTCAGGAATATGTTCATTACCTGTGACAGCTTTATCCAGCTCCCAGTTTCCTATGCTTACAAACACACAGGCATATTTTCAATTCAAATTCTTTTGATATGGTGTTCATAGAAACAGAGATCTACAGCTGGAGGCCATCTATTCCAACCTCTTCAATTTTAAGTATCAGAAAATTGAGGCCTAGGGAGAGTGAATGATTTGGTAGTAACTTCTGACATACAAAAAAAAAATCCCTCTTTTCTGAGCAGTGGGATCATGATGTACAATGGAAAATATAGAAGATTAGGAGCTAGCAGGCATTAACTCTAGTCCCTGTTTGGCCATTACTAATAGTAGGACCTCAGGCAACTTACTTAATCTCTCTGTCTCAAGTGAATACCTAATCATTGGAAATGTTCAAGCAGAAGTTAAATGTCTGCATGTCTGGAAATGATGCAGCCGAGATCCTGCTTTGGGTGTTAGGTTAGACTAAATGGCTGCCAACATCTTCCAAATCTAAGATTCTATGAAAGAAGGGAAGGAAAAAAGCATTTATGTAGCACCTGTCATGAGCCAAGAACTGTGGTAAGCCTTTTACAAATATTTGTAAATTTGATCTCTATAACAACCACAAGGGCTAAGTGTTATTACTATCCCATGTTACATTTGAGAAAATTGAGCTAGATAGTAAGTGGTTAAGTAAAGTTGCCCAAAGTCCTTGAGTTAGTAATTGTCTGAGGCTGAATTTGAATTCAGGTATTCCTGACACTAGGCCTAAAACACTTTTCTATTTCACCTTGTCACTATATCTTGAAAGCTAAAAGAAATTAGAATAGAGTGTTAAGTTTTGTTTTAACCATTTTCACCCACTATAAGATCAAGTAGTTCCCCAAGGATTTCCTTTTTTGTGACATCAAAATCATTATCAAAAGCTTTTGTAAGTGTTTAGTAGGCTTTCATGCAAGGTGTTAAATGCTAAGTGCTACATGTAAAAATGTTTCCTCTTGGACACAATTTAAATTGGAGCACAGTTTGAAACATGCTATGAATTCAAACATAATGATCATATAGGCAATCACAGCATACAACAATACAAAAAAATCTGTCTTTTATAAAATGCTTATTCAAATGTCTCATTCTAGCATGGAAATGAGCCTGGGTCCTCCAAGACAATGCTAGTGAATAAAAATTCTTACAGATTCTAGAAAGTTGGAAAAGTCATTGAATTCAACTTCATTCATAGACCTGTGTCTGTTATCTAAAGATCAGCATGGCTAAATGCAATTTTATACTCATCATTAGTTGCTGGTGAAGATGAATTCTTTGGCCTTGGCAACTCACAAAGCAAAATTTTAATTGGTCCCCAATTTTGTATGCCCTTCCTTCTGTTTCTGCAGTGATGGTTGCAAAGAGGCAGAAAAGGTAGCAGAAATTGTTAAGGTTCTATAAACATTCATTTAATTGTTGATATTCAAAATGTAAAATCTTTGTCCAAAAACTGCCTCTGTATATGTGTCTGTGTTCATATATGTATATGTGCATGTGTGTATATATGTACATATATGTATACATATATCTATACTTATTTATATATGTATATGATGAAACTAAAAGATATAAGACTTTGAGTTCCAGTGAAAGAATAATGATTCATAGTTCTCCTTGGAGGGGCAGATAAATGACTTCATGTAGTTGGTTTCATAGTGTATCCCAAAGGAACAAAAAACATGATTTCATGGGAAGCTTATTCATCAGGCTTTGTAGTGGTTGTGATGATATTGTTCCAAGATCTATTATAGATGGAGAAGAGTTAGAGGAATTTTACAAAAAGCCTGATAAGATTATCTAAAGTCTATATGTTGAATCTTGATGACTTTAATGTAAAAGTGAGCTCAGGAGAGCAAAACAAAATAAACTGTATGGGAAATGTGATTCAGAATTAAGAAATGGGAAAGGGCAAAGCTTTGCAGACTGTGTGAGGCTCACATGTATATATCATCAATACTTCCTCTAGATCAGAAGGCACTGAGGATGACAAGCACTAAGCAGCATTGCAAAAAAAAAAATGAAATTAAATGTGTCTTGCAGAGAGGAAATAATGTTAAGAATGCCCATTTCTGAAGCAGTTATTTGCAATGAGATCATTGCAAGTCAAAGTTAACATGAAATTAAGAGAGAAGATAAAGATTAAGAGAAGATACTGCCATAGCACTGCAATAGGTCTAATCTGTTTAAACACAATACGAATAATGTAAATGGGCATTGTTTAAGAAAACATGTTGACTTCAAATACAAAACATTATAGGAATTTAGCCAACATAAAAATTGCTACTAGAAAGAAGCCAGAAGAGGTCAGCAACCATTTCGGCCAGAAAACACCCTTTTTGTGCCACATAGTCACCCATCCCTCCAAAGATGACGCAGACACATGAAGTATATCAACTCCTGCCTATTTTATTATCCTTATTAAAATGGATTCTCCAAGTTCCTCCTCCTTTCCACTGCATTTCCATCTTGCATATTCTTCTACCCTGAGACTCTTCTTTCCTGATTGCTGATTTTCACCCTTGGGACCACTAAGGTGGATAAGGCCCAAGTCATGTTTCCCTTCACTCCATACCTGGACTTTGTTTCCAAACTCCTCCTCTTCTTACCTGTCACATTGACACCTTTATTCTCTTATTTCCCCTGTCTTCTGGCTTTCCAGCTCTCCTTTTTGAATGGCAGTTGGTAAGCATTTGGTAGAGATGGCTGGCCCCCTCCTCTACAAGAGCCCTCCCAGATGATGGTTGTCAGGCTATGCTAAAAGCATGACGGGTGATATTGGTTGGGGGGGGGGGTGTTATTGCCACTGCCAGGATTCTTCTAGTCATCTTTTTGTTGATGGTAGTTGGTCAGCATTTGTTGTTGCTAGTGATTAGGAAAGGGGGTTCTATATCTAACAATGATTTCTTTCCTCAGTGATATCTTAGAGGACTGAATTAGAAGCAACTCTGGTGATTTGAGAGACACCGTTATTTCCTAGGCTCTTGTTCTTGGATACACAATGATGTATCCAGGGATTCTTAACCTAGAATCTATGACTTTTTAAAAATATTTGGATAATTGTATATCAGTATAATTGGCATTTCCTATATTTTATTTTTGCACTCAAAAACTTTATTCTGGAAGTAGATTTATAAACTCCACTAGACTGCCAAAGAAGTCTATGGCACAAAAAAGGTTAAGAACCTCTAGCCTAAAGGGAAGAGAGTAGACTGAAATGCATTATTGAAATTGCTTAGCATTTTCAATGATATGAGCTGCTTCCTGGGGGAAAAAACCCATTCATATTTTAACATAAAATATATTCTTCTGGTAATTATATATAGTTTTGAGTCATGGAACACCACAGTCTAAAGGAATGAAAACTAAGGTGGCTCAAAGGGCAATAGAAAGTTGTATAATGGATATAAAAGGGCTACAGCTCATTACCAATGATGACTTAGACACAAGTAGAATATTCCTTAGATGATAGCTACCACTTCAAAATTCTAGGACCAGGCTATAAGGCTCCCTTTCTATGTCTACAGCTCATAAGATGCCACCATGTTTTCCATTAACAATTAGCCATTAGACTAAATAAATATCTGCTTAAAAAATTCCAACTGAATACCTTCAGCCAGCACTGGTATAGCACTTTTATTGATATGCAAAAAATTGTACTCATTCATGTGTAGTGTTCAAAAAATGTGCTCATAAAACAATTCTTAGTCATTTTACAGTTCTTAAACTGTGCTCAAGTAGATTTTTATTTATATTGATAAAACTCACATAATACCACAGTCTAGAGAAAAGTAAAAGATGAAAAACAAGTCAAAAGTGTAGAAAATTTATTTTTACAAAATATTTGAATGCATGAATAATTTTCATAATATGTAAGAACCTCTGTAAACCAGAATTGTATCAAATACATCTATCAAAGTTGTAGCCAAGGGAATGTTTTTAAATGAATTCAATAAAATATATAGGATTACAAAGAGGAAAAAAACCAATTAGCCATTACATTCTAATAGCTGTGATTCTAATAGTCATGACCAATTTTCTATTTATCCAATCATACTGACCCTTCTGATTCACTCAAGAAACTTGTTCATACCTCATAAAGGCACAGACTTGCATTTTCAACACAATATTGCCACATTTAAAACTCCTTATCTGTGACTACACCAACTGAATGTGTGTGTGTATGTGTGTGTGTGTGTGTGTGTGTGTGTGTGTGTGTGTGTGTACCTAGTACCTAGTACCTGTGTAAGATAAGGTTAAAAGATCTAGAGGAAAGCCTACAAAGTATTGAATAGGTCATCTTAAAGATTGATGAGAAAATATGGACAAAAAAAAGCACAGGATAAGAAGGCATGAATGGGAGACAAACTGCCTTACTGAGGGAGAACCAATCACTAAGATCATGAAATCACTGAAATATACAGGAAAAGATTAAGTATTTACATTCTGAAGAATATGTACAGTGAAAGAAGACTGGCTGGGAATCAAGAGCCCTGGGTTCTAGCCCTGACTCTGTCATTGTAACTTTGGACCAGTTATTTTCTTCCTCTGGTGCACATTAAAATAAAGATGTTGCGTTAGATAAATTTTAGTTGAATTGGATAATTCCATCTCTATGAGACCAAAATTAAATGTCAACCATGGGTTAAATACATTTAGTGGTATGTTAAAGGGGGAGAATCAAATGCATAAAATGAAATTAGGTTGGGGAGGAAACTATCAAAAATGTTTTGAGAGAAGGCTTCATAGAGAGAGAAATGAGTTTCTAGTTTGAAAATATATGAATGCATTCTGATTAGAGCAAAGGATTATGTACCAAGCATTCTTTGTACCAAGCTCATGTAGGGGCTTCTTACATTTCTTGACAATAAAAAAGAGGAGTAGGCACTAAAATATGGGGCAATCTCATTACAGGAATTGAGGTTTTAATTTAGTAAAATAGCTTAGTGAATTGAAATTGGGAAGAGGAGGAGGTAGTGAAGGGGGAATTTGAGGAACTCTTTCGTCTACTCTTACTTCACAAACTGATCTACCCTAAAGTAGAGTTCCCACTTTCTTTCATGACAGGATAGAATTTGCTAGTTTTATTTCCTTTGAAAATTACTTTGAAAATATAAAAATATATATTTACTTCTCTGTGTTTATGTTGATTTCCTCCAATACAATGTATACTCCTTGATGGAAAGGTTATTTAGTTTTTGTTTCAGTAACCCCAGTGTCTACCTAGTAACTATCAGTAGGTGCTTAATAAATGCTTCTTGACTATGCTCAAAAAATTATCAAACCGTGCATACCATTTAATCTACTGGGTTTATACCCCAAAGAGATACTAAAGAAGGGAAAGGGATCTGTATGTGCCAAAATGTTTGTGGCAGCCCTGTTTGTTGTGGCTAGAAGTTGAAAAATGAATGGATATCCATCAATTGGAGAATGGTTGAGTAAATTGTGGTATATGAATGTTATGGAATATTATTGTTCTGTAAGGAACGACCAGCAGGATGAATACAGAGAGGACTGGCGAGACTTACATGAACTGATGCTAAGTGAAATGAGCAGAACCAGGAGATCATTATATACCTCAACAACGATACTGTATGAGGATGTATTCTGATGGAAGTGGATTTCTTCGACAAAGAGCTCTAACTCAGTTTTAATTGATCAAGGATGAACAGAAGCAGCTACACCCAAACAAAGAACACTGGGAAATGAATGTAAACTGCTTGCATTTTTGTTTTTCTTCCCGGGTTATTTATACCTTCTGAATCCAATTCTCCCTGTGCAACAAGAGAACTGTTCAGTTCTGCACACATATATTGTATCTAAGATGTACTGTAACCTATTTAACATGTATAGGATTGCTTGCCATCTGGGGGAGGGGGTGGAGAGAGGGAGGAGAAAAATCAGACAAAAGTGAGTGCAAGGGATAATGCTATAAAAAATTACCCTGGCATGGGTTCTGTCAATAAAAAGTTATTTTAAAAAATGCTTCCTGAATGAATAAATGAACAAAGTATATGTGGAGATGAAATATTATTTAAGGTCAAAGAGAACCTACAGGATTTTTTTTAAGAATAAGGTCAAAATCACTCCATTTTAGCCATGTCACTTTAAAAACCAGGTAAGCACATATATCAACTAAACATTCATAGGTTTTAGACTTAATGTTAAAAGGTATCTGAACTAGAATATGTTGCACAAGATTTGTGTTTGGGTAGGGTAGAGAAAATTGGTCAATCCCCAAGAATCACATAAATAATCAAGGAAGTGAAAAGGGTATTGGAGTCCAGAAAATGGAGCAAGTTTCTATTGTAAAACATCCTAAAGGAACAAAGGTAAGGCTGACTTGTGATAAAGAGGAGACATATCAAGAAAGGTCTTTGGCTCCCTACAGGAATCAAGGAAACTCAAGCTGAAAGAAGTCCCAAGAAAAGGTAAAATCTTCTTCTAATTTCCCTAGCAAATACTTGTCTGTTCATAGTCACTGAAATATGCAATGTAATATAATCTACCATTTTGTGTCCCATACATTTCTGCTAAACTTAATTTGCCACAAAGGCAAAGGCTAGCTAAAGCTAGATATAAAGTTCAATAGAAAGACCAAGCCCCCTACATGCTAGCAATTTTCCTTCCTGGGGCCTCAAAGGCAATTGTGATTGAATTCATACCTTTTTATCTAAAATAAATTCCTTAAAGTGGAAGAGGACAAGTCTGTAGACCCAGACTGCTGGTTGGTATAGTACAAGACTTAAAACTTTTTCCCCTCATGAATTCTTTTTGCCTGAGAAATTTTTACATGATTCTGGTATATAAAATATTTTCTGACACTTCAAATATTTCCTGATAAAGGAAATTATAAAGAAATTTATTGTAAAACAATTCTTTGGTATACATATTTTTATCATTTATTAAAGATGAAAACAAATTTGCCTGCTAATGAGATCAATGTGTTTATTTATATATTTTTATAAGAAGTAAATCTTGGCAGAATGTTTGATACTTTTTACTGTTGTCAAATTTTTCATAACTTCCACATTCATTTTCACAGCCCAATATGAGAATGTGACCTACAGTTTAAAAATTGGATATAGTGGATAAAGCACTGGGCTTGGAGTCAGGATGAACTGAATCAAATACTGCCTCCACACTTCTTAGTTGTATAACCCAGGCCAGTCAGTTAATTCTCCCTGCCTGAATTTTCTTAAAATATCATCTACCTCATAGAGTTGTTGGAAGGATCAAATGAAATAGCTTATGTCTAGTACTTTGCAAACCTTAAAGCATTATATAAATGCTAGCAATTGTTATTATTACCCTAGGAACTATGATTATTATATTATTTACATGTTATTATTATTAATATTTATTCATAATCATTATCTATTATTATTACCTTAAGGGCATTTTAGAGGCCAAGAAAGGAGATCCTTGAGACAAAGATTATGGACATTTTTGTCACTTTTTAAAAACTGTAATTTCAAACTTATTTCCATAATCATCCAACTAAATCATAGCTTTGCTAATATTTATAATCATAAATCATAGCTTTGCTAATACTGTATTGATTGCCTATCTTTCTGTAGCCCCTCTAGCATTTTTTTGTATCTTTTGACATCCTCAACAAATTTTGCCATCCTTAAGAAAACCTAAGAGTTGTTTTTATTTTCATTTCTCTTATTATTGGTTAGAGAAATTTTTCTATGACTAATAATTTATAGAGTTCTTCATTCTTTTTTAGAGAACTGTTTATTTAAATCCTTGGTCTACTTGTTAATTGATTTGATATATTTGTGTGAATGATTCTAGGTTTTATATATATATATGTATATATATATACATATATATATAATTCTAAATAATTTGAACATTGCATTCTCAGTTTTGATGCAAAGATTTTACCTAAATAACAATTTCTCTTATTATTCTAGTTACATTAATTTTGTTCTTGGAAAAGTTGGTCAACTTCAGAAAATTGAAATTATTTTTTACTTTTCATTATCATTTCTATCACTTATTTGGCTGAAATCCCTTAAATTTTGCTGTTAAAAGTATCTAATTTTTTTTCTTCTAATTTTTTTAGGGTATGATTTTAATATTTGACAACTATCCAATTTGAATTTTTTGTGATAAGTGATTAAGATGTTGCCATAGATCTAATTTAACAAAATTGCTTTCAAGTTTTCATAAGAATGCTTGTCCAAAAGAAAATATCTCTTTCAAGTAATTTATATTCTCATGTTTATTGAAAAGTAGTTTATTGTCTTGATTGTTTCTGATTCTTTCTTATATAGTCTGTTTCTCTGATTTAGTTTTTTAATTGTTAACTGGTACCAAAGTGTTTTGATTACTACTGCTTTGTAATATAATTTGTAGTCTAGAGATGTTATTTTCTCTTTATTTCTCCTTTTTTTCATTGTTTCCCTTGAAATTCTAAATCCATATCTTCTAAATGAATATTGTGATAATTTTGTCTAAGGTACTCCTTGGTAGTTTGACTTATATGGCACTAAATCCTGCAAAGTTTCTTTCTAAAAAACTTACTCTCATTTCTCCATCCACATAAACATAACAATAAAAACATTTTACAGAAGTTGTGATTTCAGTTACAAAGGGCCACATCGTTTCTTCCCCCTTACTTCCCTTGTTTAATAATATTTTCTCCCCCCCCCCAATATTTTCTAGTTGCTTTCCCTCAAATTAATTTTTTCTAATGGCCATTTTAAGTGAATAAATTCTCAGCAATGAGCTCATATCAAAGAATATGGCTTGAGAAGACTCTCATTCCCCAATACACCTGTGTACATATACATGTACAATGCGATTTATAGATTCTTTGCTTTTTTCACTAAACTTACGCATTTCTTTCTCTTGAATGTGGCAGCCAATAGATGTCAACATAACAATTGTTTCTTGTAATACTAAGCTCATGAGGAAACCATCCTTCATTTAATATTGCCAGCTATGTTTAAGGGTAGAGATAGGGACACAAGAGAAGAAACAATGTGTGTGATTTATTGTACCAACCATTATAACCAGTTCATTCATTCATTTACTCTTGTATTCAATAAGGAGTCTGCCATGAGGAGAAAAGGCCATATGTCAAAAAGTACTGTCTTTTAATGAAAAATATTGTACCATAAAGGTAAAGAGTGAAAAGGGGTAGAACATTTTCTATCAAAGAAGAAATCACAGTAAAAGTAATTTATCCAGCATACTATCTACTGAAACTCTATCAACTAGCACTTTCCAGTGTCTAAAATGCAATAATTAGTGTTATTGATAGGTGAAGGCACTGCAAAATCTTGAAGTGTCTTTTAAATCACCAAATAGAAATTAAGTTATATTCACTATAGTTTTAGTATTAAAATATATATTTTTCTGATTCCTTGTATCTTGGTAATCTATGATACATTATAAACAACAGAGAGAAAAGGAGCCAGGACTAGAAGTGGCTAGGTCAGCTGCTATCTAGTGATGCAAGAAGAGATAGTAATAATAACTAGACCTATGAGTTCACTGATATGAAAGAAACTCCCTTTACCAATACAAGTCAGCATAACTAGTAAAGGACAAATTTTAAATTTTGTTCAATTATATTCTCCATGACACATAGGTATTCCATAAATCAAGTCTTCCATGTTACAGTGAGATCCTAATCCTCTGGTGGACATGAAAACCTAGGGTCTACAATTTTCAAACTACTCCTATAACAAATAAATGCCTATCCCAAGTTTGCAAAAAAAAAAAAAAGTCATGTTCTGTTAAAATGTGTCAAGAGATAAAATACTAACAGTAGGACTGAACCTGAGACATCAGAAGTCAGACTGCATCTATAGCTAGAGATCCAGAGAGATAGAGATATCTATCTATCTATCTACATACACAAAATGCTAAAAACAAAACAAAACAAAACAAAAACCCTCTGGAGTAGTCAGCAATACAAATCAGAGCATGGTCCAGGTAAAAGTGAGATGGACAAGTAGCAAGAAATGGAGACAATGTGAACCAGAGAACCAAAATGGTAACTATTAATTAGTAACTGGGAGTCTGTGAGGTGTAATTAATCCTCAGGACTCAAGAAAAGAAAACCTGTCCCTACACAATAGGAATGTATCTCATATGACTTTCTTTTAATAGTAAGTTAGGGAGTGCCAACCATACTCCTTGTTTTTTAAAACGGCTGGATTTGTGTGATTCATAACTGGACAGAAAAATATATCAGGCTGCTCTATTTCCATAATCAACAAGTTATTGAAATACTAAAGAACTTTGATCAACCCAATGACCAACCATGATTGCAGAGGGCAAATGATAAAGTACCCCATCTATCTTGTGTTTGTCAAGAGAATCAAAGTACAGGATGAGGCAGATTTTTTTTTACATTAACAATACAGAAATATGTTTTACCTGACTAAGCATATTTGTCATGAGAGATTTGTTCTTATTTCTTTTGGAGAAGAAAGGAGGGAAGAGAAAGAAATAAAATTTTGTTTATTAAGAAAAAAATAAAAACCAAAATCAACAGGTTAAAAGGCAAAGTACTGTTAAAATATCAATATACTTATGCTATTCACATATCCCTTTAACATTCTTCTAAAAGAGAAATTTTGAAATAATTCATTAGCTCCAAGCTATAAGGGAAATTTAAATTCAATGCAGATATATAATGGAATATGGATCAAAATCCTGATCTGATTATTAATATTTCCTTTGGAGCAATTATGATCTATCATGTCAATGAATATCTAGGTACCTTTCAAACCATGTATTAACGGCCCATCAATTTCATAATAATTCTCCCTTGTGTACACTCAGAACTATTTGTTGCCATGATTATGCATTCTCATCTTTCCCATATGTCTTATATAAATTAGATGTGATTTCTCATTTTAAGTGATGTGCATGAATACATTGTCATTCACATAAACACACTTTTGGGGATCTGCCCAGCAGCACTGTTAAAGAGGACTAGCCCTTTGTACAGAAGGAAAGAGAAACAGAGGGATAATTAAAATTAAAGGAAATGGAGTGACAGTAAAATGCCATGTTTTGTGTAAAAGATAATGACATTGAAAGTAGCCTGGAGGAATTAATAAACCTGCCCATTTTTATAACCATATATCACCTTTTTTGAAACAGAAAATATCTATACCAAGTAATCCTAAACACATGTGAAAGGTTAGAAAAGTCACTAACACTTCCAAGATAGCATCATATGGTGAGCAGAATGACCCAGAAAAATCTTTAGCAAAAGAATTATTTAAAAACGCTCTCATCTTCTTTTATGGTGGCTCTTAAAGTTAGGACATAGAAATAATCAGGTCCAACCTCCTATCCAACAGAACACTTCTTCCTGGATGTACTGGAATGCATCCCTAGTAGAGCACTTATGTCTATGATTATGCAACCTGTGACCTAGAACCTAGAACCTAAAACTATATGTTTATGTAGACTGAGGACCTTTCCTCCATCCCATTAAAAAATATACAACAATGTAAAAGATTCACAATAAATATTTGATATAATTCTTCTTTTCTCTCTCCTGAAACATATCCTATCCTTATGGACCAATACAGTCCTTCAGACTCATAGTGTTGCTCTATGGTCTAAACTCTCCTGGGAAGGAAAACAAATTTGGAGGTTCTAGAAAAGCATCTCATCACCCTCATGCCTTTAAAATTCTAATACTTACTTGAGACAGTAAAAAAGGAATTTTGCACTTGATGTTGATAGAGAATTAACTCCTAGGGGTAGCTATTTAGCACAGTGGATAGAGTACTGGCCCTGGAGTCAGGAGAACCTGAATTCAAATCCAATCTCATTCACATAACACTTACTAACTAGCTATATGACGGGCAAGTCACTTAACCTCAATTTCCTTGCAAAAAAGAATTTTTGAAATGGGTGTTTGTGTGTGAGAGAAAGAGAGGGAGGGAAGGGGGGGGAGGAAGGGAGAGAAATAGAGAGAGTGAGAATTAACTCATAGCCTCTGGTAAGACCTTCATCTGCACTATATGAGTTTGGAGTCATAAAGCCTGAATCCAAATACTGGATTTGGCACTTAATACTTGTGTGGTTTGGTACAAAATTGGACTAGATGTTTTCTCAGGGTCCTTCTAGTTCCAGAATTAGTTATAGGAAGGACTCTTAACCCAGGATTCATAGACTCCCAAAGGGGGATAGATTTCAGGGGGCTTGTAAACTTTGATAGGAAAAAAAATTATATCTCTATTTTCACTAATTTCTAATTGAAATTGAGCTTTTCAATTTTCAAGTTGCTTTCCCTCAAATTAATTATTGCCTATAATAAACAATAAACCACAGTAGCAGTCATATTTTGTATGCTCTGTACTAACAGCACAGATATATTCATATAATATTATATTTATCTCAAAACATCATTTATTCTCATCATTATTTCAAAATTACTGTATTTATTAGACCCTAATTTACCCTGGACCAAAATTATTATAGCTATTAGAACTGTGGTTGATCATTGTGTTGATGAGAGTTTAAAATTCTCCATTTAAAATAAGATTTCTTCTCTATTCACCATATTTCAGCATAATTGATTTCCTTTGTAATTCTATGGATTTTATTTTCTGCATTTAAAAAACATTATTCTGCATTAAAAATATAGAAGGAAGTCTATGAACTTCATCAGAATGACAAAGAAGTTCATGACATGTAAAAAGTTAACAACCCCTGATTAGGGAATTATGTTGTCCTCTAGGTTTATAGTGCTACCTTAAAGGCTTGGATCTCCCTTGAAAGGAATTTCCCTTTTGGTACTTAGTAAGGCATCCTCTTTCCTTTGTACCATGACTGAACTTTGGTAGCAGATCAGGTTTGTTTCCCCACTCACATTATAATTCGGTGTCTTGTTGCTTCCTTAAACCAAATGAGACATATACTTTCTTCTCTTCTGTCTAGCACTCTAGAAAAGAACCATACTTTTTCTTCATGAGGCATTTGCAATTTTCCTTCTTTCTTAGGAGGCTTGATAGTAGTCCTCAATATTCTTCCAGAAAACAGGTCCAGAATCCCTGGTAATTCTTTCAGAGATTTGCAGTTCTGGAACTCCAATTACCTCTACCACTGTCCCTTACTAGTGACAGCTCTCAGGGCATGTGATTGCTTCCTTTCCTAGGACCAGGTGGTTCCTTTTTTCCAACAAATACCATCTAAGTCAGTGATTGAGAAGTTACAATACTAATTACCTCTACATAGCTCAATCCAAGAACTCCTCTTCCAGGAGATCTCAGTACTCAATCAGTTTCTGCCATCTCAGGGTAGGTGGTTCTATCACTTTCTCCCTGTAGCTGCCTTCTCTGGGGCTAAATTGAGACTCTAGTCCTTGGGGGATTATGATAATGTGTAGGCTTCACACCTGAAAAGGCTAAAGTTCACTCTTAGATCTCTGGTCATCATCTGTATTCAGCTCTGTGTGAGTCTCTTTATAGAATTTTATTCACTTTTAATGGGTTACTTATTACTTAGTTTGAACTTATAATTATTTTTATTTTTAATTCAATTTTATTTTATGTTCAATTCTGAATTCACTCCCTCTTTTTTTTTTCAAGTCAAGTCAAAAAACGTTTATTGTTAGGCATTTTGCTAA
Source organism: Antechinus flavipes (assembly GCF_016432865.1). Classification (NCBI taxonomy): domain Eukaryota; kingdom Metazoa; phylum Chordata; class Mammalia; order Dasyuromorphia; family Dasyuridae; genus Antechinus; species Antechinus flavipes. The sequence continues at coordinate 551,223,918 of NC_067399.1, read as the reverse complement.
CAACTAGTGATACAAAGAAAAACAAAATCATAATCCCTGCCCCTCAAGAAGCTTATAAAATGAGGGGAAATGGACTATATCTCTACTATTTTTTCCATTTCTAGAAGTCTTATTTTATATAGTTATCCATACACTTATCCTGGAAATCTGAGTACAGAAACAATTATTATAGGCAATGGGACCTAAAAGCATAAACATTTAGCCATCAGGTGAAAGGAGCTGTGGCTATCCTCATCCACAGGCAGACCTTCCTGCTACTAGCAGTCGGTCTTGTCTATTAAAATAAAAACATCATAGTTTTAGAACTCTAATCCTTATATGGCCACTTTACTTTCATGTCATTAATGGTTTTAGTCATTATAGCAGTTAGGTGCAAGAATTTTCTTTACAGAATGAAGTAGACCCCAAAGAACCACAAATTCAGTAGTTGCTTAGGGATCGTCTTCCTTTTTACTCTATATGTGTTTTTTTTTTAATTTAAATTTTATTTTATTTAATAATAACTTTGTATTGACAGAATCCATGCCAGGATAATTTTTTTACAACATTATCCCTTGCACTCGCTTATGTTTCATTTTTTCCCCTCCCTCCCTCCACCCCCTCCCAAGATGGCAAGCAGTCCTATATATGTTAAATATGTTGCAGTATATCCTAGATACAATACATATTTGCAGAACCGAACAATTCTCCTGTTGCACAGGGAGAATTGGATTCAGAAGGTAAAAATAACTCGGGAAGAAAATCAAAAATGCAAATAGTTCACATTCATTTCCCAGTGTTCCTTCTTTGGGTGTAGCTGTTTCTGTCCATCATTTATCCATTGAAACTCAGGTCTCTTTGTCATAGAAATCCACTTCCATCAGAATACATCCTCATACAATATCATTGTCGAAGTGTATAATGATCTCCTGGTTCTGCTCATCTCACTTAGCACCAGTCCATGTAGGTCTCTCCAAGCCTCTCTGTATTCATCCTGCTGGTCATTCTTACAGAGCAATAATATTCCATAACATTCATATACCACAATTTATCCAGCCATTCTCCAATTGATGGGCATCCATTCATTTTCCAGTTTCTAGCCACTACAAACAGGGCTGCTACAAACATTTTGGCACATACGGGTCCCTTTCCCTTTTTTAGTATCTCTTTGGGGTATAAGCCCAATAGAAACACTGCTGGATCAAAGGGTATGCACAGTTTGATAACTTTTGGGCATAATTCCAGATTGCTCTCCAGAATGGCTGGATTCGTTCACAACTCCACCAACAATGCATCAGTGTCCCTGTTTTCCCGCATCCCCTCCAACATTCATCATTATTTTTTCCTGTCATCTTAGCCAATCTGACAGGTGTGTAGTGATATCTCAGAGTTGTCTTAATTTGCATTTCTCTGATCAATAGTGATTTGGAACACTCTTTCATGTGAGTGGTAATAGTTTCAATTTCTTCATCTGAAAATTGTCTGTTCATATCCTTTGACCATTTATCAATTGGAGAATGGCTTGATTTTTTATAAATTTGAGTCAGTTCTCTATATATTTTGGAAATGAGGCCTTTATCAGAACCTTTAATTGTAAAGATGTTTTCCCAGTTTGTTGCTTCCCTACTAATCTTGTTTGCATTCGTTCTGTTTGTACAAAGGCTTTTTAATTTGATATAAACAAAATTTTCTATTTTGTGATCGGTAATGGTCTCTAGTTCATCTTTGGTCATAAATTTCTTTCTCCTCCACAAGTCTGAGAGATAAACTATCCTATGTTCCTCTAATTTATTTATAATCTCATTCTTTATGCCTAGGTCATGGACCCATTTTGATCTTATCTTGGTATATGGTGTTAAATGTGGGTCCTTGCATAATTTCTGCCATACTAATTTCCAGTTATCCCAGCAGTTTTTATCAAATAATGAAATCTTATCCCAAAAGTTAGAATCTTTGGGTTTGTCAAACACTAGATTGCTATAGTTGACTATTCTGTCTTGTGAACCTAACCTTTTCCACTGATCAACTAATCTATTTCTTAGCCAATACCAAATGGTTTTGGTGACTGCTGCTTTATAATATAATTTTAGATCAGGTACAGCTAGACCACCTTCATTTGATTTTTTTTTCATTAATTCCCTTGAGATTCTCGACTTTTTATTGTTCCATATGAATTTTGTTGTTATTTTTTCTAAATCATTAAAATATTTTCTTGGAAGTCTGATTGGTATAGCACTAAATAAATAGATTAGTTTAGAGAGTATTGTCATCTTTATTATATTCGCTCGGCCTATCCAAGAGCACTTAATATTTTTCCAATTATTTAAGTCTGACTTTATTTGTGTGGAAACTTTTTTGTAATTTTGCTCAAATAATTCCTGACTTTCCTTTGGTAGGTAGATTCCCAAATATTTTATGCTATCAACAGTTATTTTGAATGGAATTTCTCTTTGTATCTCTTGCTCTTGGATTTTGTTGGTGGTGTATAAAAATGCTGAGGATTTATGGGGATTTATTTTGTATCCTGCTACTTTGCTAAAATTATGAATTATTTCTAATAGCTTTTTAGTAGAATCTCTGGGGTTTTCTAGATATACCATCATATCATCTGCAAAGAGTGATAGTTTGGTTTCCTCATTGCCTACTCTAATTCCTTTAATCTCTTTCTCGACTCTTATTGCAGAGGCTGGTGTTTCTAATACAATATTGAATAATAATGGTGATAGTGGGCAACCTTGCTTCACTCCAGATCTTACTGGGAAAGGTTCCAGTTTTTCCCCATTGCATATGATGCTTACTGAAGGTTTAAAATATATGCTCCTAACTATTTTAAGGAAAAGTCCTTTTATTCCTATTCTCTCAAGTGTTTTTATTATTTACTCCCTCTTCTTGACCCTTTCCCAGCCTGTTGTGAAGTCAAGAAAAACAAAACCCATAACAAGTACGTAAAGTCATATAAAACAAATTTCCTTATTAAATCCTTATGGAAGGAAGGAAGGAAGGAAGGAAGGAAGGAAGGAAGGAAAGAAAGAAGGAAGGAAGGAAGGAAGGAAAGAAAGAAGGAAGGAAGGAAGGAAGAAGAAGGAAGGAAGGAAGGAAGGAAGGAAGGAAGGAAGGAAGGAAGAAGGAAGGAAGGAAGGAAGGAAGGAAGGAAGGAAGGAAGGAAGGAAGGAAGGAACAGAGGGAGGGAGGGAGGGGAAAAAAGAAAAAGGAAGAGAAGAAAGAGAAGAGAAGAGAAGACACTGCAATCTGCACTGAGTCCATCAACTCTCTCTCTCTCTCTGGAGATGGATAGGATGTTTCATCAGAGTCCTTTGGAGCTGTGGTTGGTCATTTTGTTGATCAGAGTTACAAAATCTTTCAAAGGTGACTATCTTTACAATATTATTATTATTGTATAAATTGTTTTTCTTGTTCTCTTTACTTCACTTTGTTGATCATAAGCCTTTTTAGGCTTATCTGAAACCACCCCCTTCATCATTTTTTATAGTATAATAGTATTCCATCACATTCATGTACCTTTACTTGTTCAGCCATTCCTCTTGATATACACATTGATGGGTATCCCCTCAGTTTCCAACTTTTTGCACCCATAAAATTTAAAATTATTTTGTAAATATGAGTGTTTTTCTTTTTTTCCTTGGATTCTTTCAGTTACAGATCTTTTTGAGTTGCTTAAAAATCTCTAACAGGATGTGTTTCCTAAGGATCATTCGCAGTGTTCCTGAGCACCTGGGTAGTATCAGTTCTGTGATCATCTTTATTTCTTGGTATTTCATTTTTCTATTTCCTATTTTTCTATTTCTTGATATGCCTTTCTGCATCTGCAGGATCTGCAGCATGAAAATATTATCAACTTTCTCTTTAAATCATAGCAAGAAGTATTAGAAGCTTTCTGAGTTTCTGAACAAGTAACTCTATGTATACTTAAATGTATAAATATTAGGTGCAGTGACTTGATGGTGACAATATGGACCTCCAGGGATAAATTTAAAACTGAATTTTTTGCAACAATATCTGTGATCATAAGCCTCAGAAAAATTAGTGGATTTCTGTATCATGGATCAAGTAAGAAACTCAAAGCCGAATCTCTTTCATTTTGGAATTAAACTGAATTAGTGCTTGGGTGATGCTCTTCTGTGAATAATACATTATTATCAGAAGGTCTCAGGCTGATGATGGATTGTAGTAATACCTCACCAGAGTGACCTGTTGCTCTGATGATGTATTATACTAACACATCATCAAAGGATTGTTGTTTTATTGATGTTTGAGCAGAATACATTGTCTGAGTGAGTTCCACTGTTGATAGATTACACAAAAGATGGTCCCTGGTGGAAAAAAAATATTCTAGGAGAAAACTCTGTAGTCATTACAGAGAAAAAAACCAACTAACATGCAAAATAAAAAATGTTTCTTCTGTCAACTAAGAAGGAATATGGATGGATGCTCATTTAACTTCTCCAGAATTATTTCTCTTGCCATATGATAATGTATCAAATTTTAATATTCCAAGAATTCTTAAACTATGACCTTCACAAAAGAAATCCTTGAACCTGGAGTAACTCTGAACTAGCATGGGCCATATATCCAAAGTTCTCTGTGAGTCATATAAATAGTACCTGTCAAAACACTCTGGACTTGGGTGGATTTTAAAAATATATTATTATTCCTTCCTTCATTATTACTAAGTATATTTCAAGTGCAGAATATATATTCGGGGTCGAACTATGAGAATATGTAGAAAAAACTATACTAGAACTTGTCTTCATATTTCAAATGACTGAAATTTGGACTATAGATCTTAATCCATTTGCAGCTTTTTTGTAATTATTCATATAATTTGTAATTAAAATAATTATAATATTTAACATTTCTAAACCTCAGGCTTTTTAGAGGGGTGGATGGGGTGAACAGAAAGAACTTAAAGGAAGCCCAGCCATTTTCAGGGCTGCTCGTCCATCTTTTGTGCCCACCCTAAGTCACCCAACTCTCACCTGTGGCTCCAAGAAGCTGTGGTATGCACAGAGGCCATACCCCAATAAATTGATGGGCTATAAGCAGGTTAAAAGTAGCTGATGGGCCTCAAGCCTGCTGGTGAGTTAGGGGATGTCTGCTCCAAACACATGAAGACTTTCCCCAGCAGAATGGATAGATGAGAATTTGTTTCAATAGCCATGACAGCAACTGAAGCAGTACTATGGAGTATGTCAAAAATGGCAAGGTCACACTGCATCCTGGGCCACTGCAAGTCATCTTGATTTTTGTCTTGCCATTGGACTTCAGTGAAGAAACAGTTATTTTCTCTTTTAAATATAAAGAAATTGGGGGCAGCTAGGTGGCGCAGTGCATAGAGCACAGCCCTGAAGTCAGGAGGACCTGAGTTCAAATTTGATCTCAAATACTCAACACTTTCTGGCTGTTACTTAACCCCAACTGCCTCAGGAAAAAAAGAAAAAAGAAAAAAAAAGAGAAATTGAAGTTGGGTGGGTGAGTGATCTGAAGTTGATATGCAGTTGATAATTATTGCAATAGCCATCCAACCTCAGTCTTCTAACTTCAAGACCAGTACCTTTTCTGTTACTACACTATTAATGGCTCTTCAAATATTATAATTTTTGCATTAGAATATTATAGAACCCTAAAGTTTACATAATACATAAGGCATTTACATCAACTACTGTTTATCTAATCCCTATTCCCTACCCTAGAGGGGTCAAACATGTATTCCATAATATTCTAAGTGACTTTAACCAGATTAAAATGTAACTGGGAAATTACTGAACAATAAAATAGAAATAACATTACATTTCAAAGCTAAGTCAATATGTGGCTCACAGGGATACTTATTTACAGTTGGAAGGTTTTATTTTTATTTGATTTTGACACCACTGCCTACACCTTTCATTTTTCCATTATATGTTCAAAGTTAAGAATGCCATTCTGAAGATTAGTAACTTTAGTGTACTAATATGCCAGCTAAGGAGGACTCATGAGCCTTTGCAGTTTCTTGAAGGTACAAGGATAAAGGGCAGCATTCTGTGTGGGCCACCTTAATCCATCAGGATGGATGTTTGGTTTTGGTTACTTCACTACCCACACCTACATACCAAAGAAAATATAACCTACAACCTAACTAGTTGTATACAAGCATCTAGTTTTTAGTACAGTGCTGGCTAAGTGCTGACAAGTGCTTAATAAATACTCATTATCGACTGCCTGATGAGTAGAGCATCTCTGAAAACATAATTATTCTCTCAAAGAAAAACATGTGCAACCTCTATACCATCACAATTTTGTCTTTAAGCAATCATAGGATATTCAAAAGCATGACACTGAAATTTGAATTACACCATTCTGTTAGATTTTTGATACAGGAGTTCTAGAGAAATATGGCTCCCAGTGACAGAAGGAGGAGGGGAATACCTTAGTTTCAGTACACAGGATCCTGACACAATAAACAAGTACAAGTATTTCTTAGTAAATAGCACCAAGTCAACATTGATATCCTTGCTTCTGCTACATTTCAAATATTTTTTCTAAAGCAAGTACAAAATTTTATTATCATTAGTATTAAGTTTATTTTTCTTGTAGTAGTGCTACACTCCAGTTCTATGAGACAGTACAGTAATAGTAAAGGAATGAAAGTTTATCATAGCAGCTACATGGTTTTAATTCTCAAATATTGCAGAGTAATAAGAAGTATTGAACTTCATGATATATAAGCCTAATGTGGGATCAATAACAGCCACTTTAATCATCAAATGGACATGGTTCTTTTCAATATCGAGGTGATTCAGGCCATCACAATAGATTTGTGATGGAGAGAGATATCTGCATCCAGAAAGAGGACTGTGGGATTGAATGTGAATTACAACACAGTATTTTCACCTTTTGTTGTTGTTTACTTGCTTTTTGTCTTCTTATTTTTTTTTCTTTTTGATCTGATTTTTCTTGTACAGCATAAATGTGGAAATATGTATAGAAGAATTGTACATGTTTAACATATATTAGATGACTTGCTGTTTAGGGAAAGGGGGTCAGGAGAAGGAAGGGAGGGAGAAAACTTTGGAACCACATTTTGCAAGGATGAATGTTGAAAGCTATCTTTGCATATATTTTGAAAATAAAAAGCTATTATTAGCATATATTTTGAAAATAAAAAGCTATTATTTAAAAAGCCTCATCCAAACAAATGTCAAAGTATTAAACTTTAAAAACTCAGATCAAATCAAAATTGCAGCAAGTATGGGAATGCCAAGGCATAGCCTATAGGAATATTTGTCTTAAATGTCATGGAGAAAAAAAAATAGGTTTGACAAGAATATATATGCATTGCTATAGTACTACTTGAAAAACTACCAGGACTTTCAAATCAAAAGAAAATTGTTAATTTGCTCAATAGTCTTCATAAAATTTGTATACAAAAGGAAAGCACTATTTATATGCCAGTGTCCAGATATTGGAACTACAAGGACAAAAAGAAAAAAGAAATTAAACAAAGTACAACCTATTCATCATTATTTGAATCTAATAATTGGAGCATAGCATCAGCATCCTCATCATTAGGATTCAATATACATGTTCTCTTAATAGATCTTTAAGCCAATCAATGTTTTTTTAAAACCAATTTTAAACCAACCATTCCTGAAAGACTGAGAAGACAGACACGATTTCCCATGACATTTAAGATAAAGATTTCTATAGACTATATCTTGACATTCCCATATTTGCTACAATTTTAATTTGATCTGAGTTTTTTAAGTTTAATACTTTGGCTTTTCTGTTTCATGTTTTTTTTATAATAGCTTTCTATTTTCAAAATATATGCAAAGATAGCTTTCAACAATCACCCTTGCAAAATTTTGTGGTTCCAAAGTTTTCTCTCCCCTTCTTCTCCTGATTCCCTTCTCCTAGACAGCAAGTCATCTAATATATGTTAAACATGTACAGTTCTAATATACATATTTCTGCTTTTATGCTGCACAAGAAAAATCAATCAAAAAGGAAAAAATAAAGGAGAAATGAAGGAAATTGAACAAATGCAAAAGTTAATGAGGAAAGGAACTTAGAGACTGGAAGAGGACCATTCTAAAAGGATAATCAGGAGGGCAGGACATTTACTGGAGTGGATTTTTTGGAAAGTCAAGGCAAAATTATCCTTGCTGAAGTTTTAAATATATGAAAAATCCTTCTTTTCTTTCACTCACCATTAAGTCATTCAAGAGAAAAGAGTTGTTAGAAACTCCAAAAATAAAATAACTTTTCTAACTAGACAACATGGGCAAAAGCCAAGCTTGGTAAGGCTAAGTGTCAGTAAAGGCAGATTGAAAGACAATGAGAAGAATGAATTTGTTTTCATGCTCCAAAGCCTCCATATTAAAACCCAGGACTAAGGTGATAGGGCTCATAGGATCAAGTTTCAATAGTTCTTAAGCTGGGATTCATGAACTTGTCTTTTTAATATTCAATAACTATATTTCATGTTTCTGTAATCTTATATATTTTATCTCATACGCTTAAAAACATTTTTTCTGAAAAAGGCTCTATTACCTTTGCCAGAGTACTAAAGGGATCTATGACACAAAAAAAAGATAGGAAGTATTGTTTTAGTTTGAATAGACCCCAAGGTAAAACTACTTTGGCTGAAGGTGGCCTTTTTTATAGGTAGTTCCGACTTCTACTTTAGTATTTCTTACAATTTCTCCACTGGTAACCCCTTTTCACCCAAGAAATGTTTACATGACCCCAAGTGTAAGGGTATAGAGAATAAGCATATAAATCAGACATTTACTGACAATAAATCATAATTTTGTGACCCCCACATTTAGTTATGAAACCCTATATGGGGTTGCAAATCACATTTCAAGAAGCTGGCCTCTAGGCTGTGGGTCTCAGTTTCCAAGAAATAAATAATCTTCAAAGTCCAGAGAATCATTTTGTGAACTACTGTAATGGGCTGAGGCTTGAGTTGATGCACTGAGGTCCCAAGCACATGAGGCTAAATAATAATTGGACCATACTCTATTAATATGTAAGCTTGGAGAAAGAATGGCCCCCGCCCACTCTTTGTGCAAGTCCTGATGTGTTGTATAGGAAATGACGATTTTGGTGGGTGGAGGCAGGGGAATGGAAAAGGAAGGGGAAGGAGAAACTGCTAGCATTTTGCGATGGCGATTGCGACGATCTTTCAGCTCAGACCTCTCTCTCTGCTAGCTGGCTTCCTGTCACAGCTACCCATATTGCTATCGCAATCTTTTTTCACCTCTTCATTTCAATAAAGACTGAAAATTCTTCCCTTAACCTGAGTTCCTGACTCCGGCTGATTTTAAATATGCGGTCATTACAAACTACCATATAACCAGATGTACATATGTTTGCTTTAAATTTATCTATGATAATTTAGGGCAGCAAGGTAGCACAGTGGATGGAATGCTAGATCTGGAGTGAGAAAATCCTGAGTTCAAATCCACCCTCAGATACTTACTAGCCATGTGATCTTGGGCAGGTTACTTAACCCTATTTGTCTCACTTTCTTTAATATAGTGAACTAGAGAAGGAAATGGCAAACCACTCCAGTATCTTTGCCAAGACAGCCCCAAATGGAGACACAGTGTCAGACAAGACTGAAATGACTGAACATCAAGAATTGGCGATTCACAAAACAATTGTAAGTACTTCACTGTTGGTTGGTATATATGTCCAAGACCAAGGAAACAAGAGAAGAAGGCTTGCCAAAAATATTTCCTGGGGATTTTGTTCATCCAGCACAAGTTGATAAAAAACTAAGACTATTCCAATTAAATCAGCAAATCTAGTCACCTAACTTGAGAGGACATAAAAGGGGTCGGTGCAGCCAAGAAGGAAAGGTGGTGAGGGTAGAGAGCCTCTCCCCTAGATTGCAAAAGAAAAAAAGACAAGCAGCCAGGTAGGTTGCCTTGTGAAACCCAGGCCTGTCTCCCAGAAAAACAGAAATCTTTATTGAGCCAGAGTACATCCAGCTAGAAAAACTATTGTTGAAAAATAGCCCTGGCATGCCCAGCCTCAGACACAGCCTTAAATATGAGAGCCTGGCTATCTGGGATAGTTAGAAGAAACATGCATCTTGTAAAATTTCTACTAGTTTCAGCTCCATCCTCATCCAACAGGTACCAAGAATAACTCGCCCTTGTACTAGATTAGCCTGCTACAAACATTTAGCAAGGTTGAACACACTGATGCTCTTAAAAAAACAGAAAGTCAAGTGATGGGGATACAGCACATTCTAGTTCAAGGCATGATAGGTTTTGAGTTATAGCACCTGACTTCACCACTACCATTTAATGAGTGATGTGATCTTGGGCAAGTCATTGGCTCTCTCTGAGCCCCAGTATTCTGTAAAACCAGAGGGTTGAATTAGAATAGCTAGTAGGGTCTCTTCAAGCCTAAATCAATGATCCCATAAATTTAATTTAACATCATTTTTAAATTTTTTAATTTAAGACTTTTTATTTTCAATATACATGCATGGATAATTTTTCAATGTTGACCCTTGCAAACCTTGCATTCCAAATTTTCTCCTCTTTCCCCCCACCCTCTCCCCTAGATGGCAAGTAATCCAATATATGTTAAACATTTAACATCATTTTAAGTAGCCTTAGCCACATTTTTAAGCCTGCTTGTTGGCAATGTTTCTTTTTAGTTGTTCAGTCCTATCCAACTCTTCTTAACCCCATTCTTGTTTTTCTTGGTAGATAATTTGACATTTACTTCTCCAGATCATTTTACAGATAAGGAAACTGAGGCAAAGAGGGTCAAGTTCTAGGTTCACACAGTTAGGAAGTGTCTGAGGCCAGATTTAGCTTTGGGAAGATGAATCATCCTAATCCCAAGCCAGGCATTCCATCCAAGTGCTACCTCACTGCCTAATGTTCCTATATACTTTAATATTTGGCTTCAAAATTATTCATATGGAAAGAGAAGAATTGTTAATTACATGCATTTGTGATGCTCAACAATCTATTAGAAACTGATGTAATCGACCATCACCATGCCATTTTACAGATTAGGAAATGGAAGCCTAGATTTGCCTAAGATCACACAGCTAGTAACCAAAGAAGTTAGCATTTGAAACCCAAAAGTGTAGTGTACAAATGAAAGAAGGACCTATAGATGATGGGATCTTCCAGATGTTTTTGCTCACAGAGGATGATGATGATGATGGTGGTGGTGGTGGTGGTAGTGATAGACAATTAGAATTTATATAGTCTTTTAGGTTTACCAAATGTTTAAAAAACTTTATCTCACTTTAGTCTTCCAACAATCCCGGGAGATAGATACTATTATTATTCCCATTTTTCAAATGAGAAAACTGAGGCAGAAAGAAGTTAAGTGGCTTGCTCAGGGTCACACAACTAATTAATGCCTGGTTCCAGGTCCACTGTGCTATTTTGCCTCAAAAACTGACATGGCACTGATTACCTCAAGCTGAGCTTCCTGAACAAATTCCATCATCGATTAAAGGTTGTTGTTGACTGGGTTCAGCGAAGCCAACTCTTCATAATCCCCTTTGGAATTTTCTTGGCAAAGATATTGGAGTGGTTTGCTATTTTCCTTCTCCAGTTCATTTTACAGATGGGAAAACCGAGGCACACAGGTTTAACACAGCTAATAAAAGGTCTGAAGATAGATTTGAACTTGGATCTCAGAATTCATTCTAACTATACTCGTAGGAAAACCAAATGAATAAAGAATTCCTATTCCTTATCATCATTACATGTATAATGGACAGACATCTCAAATGGACAAGGATCTGCATTGACTGAAAAACCCAAAGAACCCAGCTTTTGGAATTTGTGTGCAAAGAAGAACTGCAACTCATAATTGAACACCAAAAGATAATTTTGATTATATTAAGTTAAAAAGTTTTTGTATAAACAAAACTAATGCAACCAAGATCAGAAGGGAAGCAATAAATTGGGAAATCATATTTATATTTCATGGTTCTGATAAAGGCCTCATTTCTAAAATATATAGAGAATTGACTCAAATTTGTAAGAATTCAAGCCATTTTCTAATTGATAAATGGTCAAAGGATATGAACAGACAATTTTCAGATGAAGGAGTTAAAACCATCTGTAATCATATGAAAAGGTGCTCTAAAACACTATTGATCAGAGAAATGCAAATTTAAAAAATTAAGACACACCTCTCAAATTGGCTAAGATGACAGGAAAAGATAATGCGGAATGTTGGAGGGGATATGGGAAAACTAGGACACTAATACATTGTTGGTGGAATCCAACCATTCTGGAGATCTGTGCTCAAAAAGTTATCAAACTGTGCATACTCTTTGACCCAGCAGTATTTCTACTGGGCTTATATCCCAAAGAGATCTTAAAGGAGGGAAAAGAACCCACATGTGCAAAAATGTTTGTGGCAGCCCTTTCTGTAGTGGCAAGGAGCTAGAAACTGAGTGGGATGCCCATCAATTGGAGAATGGCTGAATAAATTGTGTGTTATATGAATGAATTATGGAATATTATTGTTCTATAAGAAACGATCAGGAGGATGATTTTAGAAAGATCTGGACAGACTTACATGAACTGATGCCAAGTGAAATGAGCAGAACCAGAAGATCATTATACATGGCAACATCAATATTATAGGAAGATCAATTCTGATGAACATGACTCTTTTCAACAATGAGATGATTGAGGCCAGTTCCAGTGATCTTGTGATAAAGAGAGCCATCTACACCCAGAGCGAGGACTGTGGGAATTGAATGTGGAGCACAACATAACATTCTCACTCTTTGTTATTGTTCTCATGTATTTTGTTTTCTTACTCATTTACTTTTTTTTTAATCTGATTTTTCTTCTGAGGCAAGAGAATTATATAAATATGTTTACACATATTAGATTTAACATATATTTTAACTTGTATTACATATATTGGATTGATTGCCATATGGGGAAGAAGAAGAAGGGGAAAATTTGAACCACAAAGCTATGTAAGGATCAATGTTGAAAATTACCCATGCATATGTTTTAAAAACAAAAAGCTTAAAAAATTTAATGAGCATCAATAATCATGGACTTTTCAATATACAAACAATAAAAAAGAAATACATAGGAAAAAAATTAAAACCATGCTGGTCTTTTAATAATTCCAAGCTTCTCCCCGAAACAATGCTTCATCCTTTTAAAATCAATATTTTTCCAGTATTGTTCTATGGTTGTAAATTATGAAATATCAGTTTCCAAAGAACTAAAGTTGGGTATCACCTAAAGGGCAATGGAAAAGTATGTGGCAGGTATGACGAAGTTATAACACATTACACATGGCAAAGATGGCCTAAGGTATGGTGTTAATGTAGGAAAAGAAATCAAAATCTTATGGAGACAGAATAGATATATCATCCTTCTATGGCAGTTGTCTTGAAGGCGGTTTCAATAAACCTACAGAAGATGAACTTATATCCCAATGCTTTTATTCAGTTCCTTAAAAAGCTTCGTTATTTTATTTATCTCTGCAGTAGTTTGTGGAATATTTAATATAAATGAATAAGAGTCAGAGATTTGTCTCAGAATCATTTCTAGCTGAACCCTTCTTCAAAGATGAGATAGATAATGATGATCACAAAGTAACCTAAAAGACCAAAGTGTGTTCATGCCATGAGGTGAGAGCAATAGCAAAGTATGAGAATGCCCATCAAAATGATGACGTATAGTTGAAATTTTGTGTGCCCTATTGTAGCTTCAAAGGCCTGGTGGGAATTCTGTAATGCTGGTTAATTGATCTCTAGCTGTAGCACTGATTGGGTTAGCTTCCTGCTTAGTGTGATACTACTCCTTGTAAAAATCAAAGAAATACACAGAGTACCATAGGTTGGTCCTTTTTGAAACCATCCTGATGCTCAGCTTGATACAGGATGTTGTTAAATCATTTTCAGTAACGTCCAACTCTTCACGTCCCCACTTGGAGTTTTTTTGGCAAAGATAATGGACTAGTTTGCCATCTTCTTCTTCAACTCATTTTATAGATGAGGAAACTGAGGGAAATGGGGCTGTGACTTGCCCAGGGTCACACAGGGAGGAAGCATCCGAGGCCAGATTTTAATTCAGGAAACTGAGTCTTCCTGACTCTAGACTTGGCACTCTGTCCACTGTGCTACCCAGCCATCCAGGTAGCACAAGGTGCCAGACTTGGAGTCAAGAAGACCCGAAGTCTAGTTCTGCCTCAGACATCAGCTGTATGATCTCCCTCTGCCTCAGTTTTCTCGTTTGCAAAATGAGGTTGGTATGTACCTCAAATGGTTGGGATGATCAATGTAAAATGATGTGCTCCCAAGTCAAGTGACCAAGTCTCACTCATAGGCAGTTCCCTTTCCTAAGTGAAATTCTCAGGCATTTGATAAGTTGGGAATATTTCAGCAATCCTGACAAAGCAAAAGAGATAAAGTGAGGGGCAGCTAGGTGGTACAGTGGACAGAGCACCAACCCTGAAGTCAGGAGGGACCTAAGTTCAAATGTGGTCTTAGACACTTAACACTTCCTAGCTGTGTGACCCTGGGAAAGTCACTTAGCCCCAATTGCCTCAGCAAAAAGAGAGAGAGAGAGAGAGAAGAGAGAGAGAGAGAGAGAGAGAGAGAGAGAGAGAGAGAGAGAGAGAGAGAAGAAGAGAGAGAGAGAGAGAAGAAGAGAGAGAAGAGAAGAGAGAGAGAGAAGAGAGAGAGAGAGAGAGAAAGAGAGGAGAGAGAGAGAGAGAAGAGAGAGAGGGAGAGGAGAGAGAGAGAGAAAGAGAGGAGAGAGAGAGAAAGAAGAGAGAGAAGAGAGAGAGAGAGAGAGAGAGAGAGAGAGAGAGAGAGAGACAGAGAGGAGAGAGAGAGAGAAAGGAGAGAGGAGAGAGAGAGAAGGCAAATATGTTTTTGTCCAGAAGCATAAATTGGGGAAGTTAAGCAAATAAAAGCCAGCTTGGAAAGACACAGCTTTGTGTTTCTTTCATTGAGACAAACTGGCCCAAAAAATTCCAGGCAACTTCTTATTACTGTAGGAAAACAATGTGTTAAGAACCTTCAGAAATCAATGACATAGAACAACAACAACCAAAAAAAAAAAAAAAAATAGAACACTTCCAGAGCTGATGAAACAGCTGACCTCTCATGGGAAACTTTGATGAAATGCCCTTTGGGGAGAGTTCTGCCTCTGTGTTCTCCATTTTTTGGACTTGTCTTCATTCATTCTTTATTACTGTCGACCCTTGCCTCAGTCTCTGCTTTATTCTGATCCTCCTAAGATCTGTTTTCTAGCCATGGAATATAATCTCTCTAATTATGCTTCTATGAGGCACTATCGGTAAACATATTAGAGGGATGATTCCCAGTATTTTTGTATTCACTAGTTATATCATTGTTAATTTGATTTCATGATACCCTATTTTCTTTCCTTCTCCTTGTCTCACAAAACCATTGTACAGAACCAAAACATTTCTTAAGAAAGTGAAAGTAAATTAAAGGGAATTTTAACTTTTGTCACAATTTCTTGGTTTAAATAAAATTAAGCTAAAATTAGCTTTTATTTTGTGGATTTCTTAAATCCTGTTTTTTAAAATAATCTTACCTTTAACCTCTTCAGGCCTCAGTTTCCTCATGAAGTTCCTTTCAGGTTTAGATCAATAGTCATGATGATTTTATAGTGAAGTTTTTGAAACATTTGGAAATTCTTCGGGGTACTGCAAAACTAGTATTGATTATCACTGGTCTATACTACAGGAAGTGTTTTTTGGAAATTCAACCTTCTTCCCATCCTACTGAAAAGGCAGAGAAAGAGAATCCAGAAACGAGTAAGTGTCAGAGACAGTAGTAGATAGTAAGCCAGTCTCAGACTCAGAAAGATAGAAGCCCAAATATTACTTCTTACAACAAATAGCTGTTTGACCCAGGGCAACTTTTGAGTGCTCTAGGAAACTTTCCAAGACTATAAGTTGCCAAATAGGTTTGAACCTGTATAGGTAGAGGGAGTTCCCTATGGGGATGAAGTCACAAATCCAATTCATATGCCCTAATTTCTTACCACACTGGAGTTTGAAAGGAGCACCTGTTCTGTGCCTCCTTGGTAAACAGAGGTCAAATGAACTTGCTGACCATTTTATGGAGTTTTAATGAATTGCAAGATAATTTCATCCACAAACCACAAACCAAAAAAAGCAGAAATCCAAACAAATTCATCCACATTATGGCTTTTTCTAGTAACCTCAATCTGGGACCACCAAAGGTTTTGCAGCTGAATTTGGATAAAACTTATGGTTTTTAGCAGGATGTCCCAAAATTCTGTGGTTGCAATGTATTTTTTCATGGAACCTGAAATCCCCTAGTACAGCTCAGCATATCTGAGAACCCGAGCCCCTCCAATCAAATATTGCCCTCCTGGGTTGGCTGTGGTCCCTTTACTCTGCATTCTCCCTCTTATGAAGCACAGCACAGTTTTTCACAGCTGCGGTGCTATGTTCTTCTGCTCCTGCTGTTTAGACTCTACCTGAGTTTATAATCTTCTGTTCTGCACATCAAAACTATGCCCACAGCAGATAACTGTCTTTATAGAAACATAAAATCTTGATGAGAACAGTGGGAAAAGAGATGATGTCTTAGGGCCAAATATGTTTGCACAGCTCCCATATTTCCACAAGTCACTGGATGTTTACACCCCATCTTCCTCCCTCTCCCTCCCCCATACTCATATAACACAATGGGATGGGACTAGGGATATATGCATTTGATTGAGTTTAAAGGCAATGTGTGATAGCAATCATTTGAAACAAAGATGAAACTGGAGAGAGAAATCACAGGGCATCTACCACATAACCTCTAGGCAGATTTGTTTTGGAGCTAAATGTCCTAAGATTTTCAGGAGGTGTAAGATGCAATTCTTTAAAATTTAAAGCCATTCAAGCAGAAAGGACAATAACAATAATAAAAAAAATGACACAAATGTTTGACATTTACTGCAATTTAATAACCAAACAGGCAAAACTAGTTACAGAACCATTTGAGTCAAACAGTCATTCAGGGACATGAAAAGCAATTATTTAAATATTTAAAACAGAAAGCTTTCCAAGCAGCTGGGGAGGCAGCTTTTTGTTAATATTTAACATTGAGAGATGGTCAGTCACTGGGAAAAACAACTATTTATATGAGGGATTTAACAAACACCCCAGACTGTCTCCTGGTGGTGGAAAGATTTTTAAGGGGACACAATGATTGTCCAACATCAATTCTAAGTAAATAGGGATTACAGAAAAGCTTAGGCCATGGTAGGAAGCACCCATTACACTGGCCTCAGGGAACAGTGAGATCTATAAATGTTACAGAGCTGTGCTTCTGTCCTCCTGGCTTTCAATTAAATGTGCTTGGCATGAAACACAGCCTTACAGCTGAAAGGACCCTAAGTGACACTTGGGATTGGCTCTTAGTTAACCCGGAAATCCACGATTGGAGCAGCTTTTTCTTTCTGCAGGTGAACTTTATTCATGCAGTAAAGAGGACGCCTTCCTTTCTTCTACCATTTGATAGCTTTCTACAAAAAATATGAGAAAGGATATTATAGCAGGTAACTGCCAGGCTTGGTAAATGAATTCGAAAAATTGATCTTTTTAAGGCAAGTACAGTAGCTGTAAATGGTAAGAAAAGTCATCTATTAATAATTTGCATTGATATAGCATTTTGTAGGTTTGCAAAGCGTTTTACCTTTACATAGATTCAGGGAAGCAGCGTGTTATTGCTATCCCTGTTTTACAGATGGGGAAATTGAGGTAGATAGAGGTTACATGACTTGCCTAGAATCAGCCAACTGGTAAATATCTGAAGCTGGATTTGAATCAGGTCTTCTTGATACAGGTCCACTGCCCTATCTATTAGGCTACCTAGTTGTCATTTGATACTAAAAAAATAAATCACAGTATTACAGGCCTGAAGGGATCCTGAATGGATATACAGTTTTCTCTGTTACCTTCAGTTAATACTATACTTAATCATTCATTAGAAAAAGAATTGATACAGTGGGGAAAGTACTGGATGTGGAATCAAAAAACTTGGGTTTCAGTCCCACATCTTCCAGTCACTCCTTTGTGGGAGTGACTGCTCTGGACCTTATCTGTAAGTTGAACTAAATGACTTCTAAAATTCCGGTCAGCTTTGATCTCAAATCTGCTTCTTTCTATCTGTGTGCCTTTGCACAAGTCATTTAATCTCTCCAGAACTCAGTTTCTCCCTCTATAAAATGAGGAAGTTGTATTCAATGATTCTAAGAATCCTGATAGTTCTAAATTTATATTCCTTTGGCCATGATGACAAGAAGCTAAAGACAAGGGCAAGACAGGATTCATGAGACTGAAAGGGCTTAGGCAAAACCACAAAATACAGCTGCCTTGGGGAGATAAAAAGGGAGGAAAGGAGAAAAACTTGATACACAAAGCTTTGCAAAGGTGAATGTGGCTCCATGGATAGAGCACCAGCCCTGAAGTCATGGGGACCTGAGTTCAAATTTGACCTCAGACACTTAATACTTCCTAGCTGGGTGACTAAGTCACTTAATCCCAATTGTCTCAGGAAAAAAAGGAAAATTATCTTTGCATGTATTTAGAAAAAAAAATAAAAATTTAAAATAAATAAATAAATTTGCTTCTCTGTGAGTCCTGGTTGACAGTGCTGGGCTTGTCCTCCAGGATCTTCTCAAGGTCCTTCAGTAGAAAGGACTCCTTCCCTCTTTCCTTCTTCCCACTGTTCTCCATGGCAATGAATGAGTCTACAAAGACCATGTAGCATCCTTCATTCCTTAATTATTCCAAATAAAAGTTGATCAAACTAAAAATGATACAAAGAACACATCCTTGAGCTGTTGAGTATAGTTTTTATTTCTCCATTATTTGATCATCTTCATGGATCTCTGGCATTACCCTTCATGAATTTTCTACATGTCATTCTTTGGTTGTGGAACCATGGACTGGACCCAGTACTCTTCTAAGGATCTAACATTGAATTCTAATCCTTTTCCACTCCCATTTTCCTCAGGACTATTATCCACACCTCCCCGCCCCCATCCTAATATTATCAGCAACCCAATAAGAATGTTCTCTATTTCATCATCATCCAGATCACTGATTAAAATATTGCATAATATTGGACCTAGGGCTGAGGCCTGTGGGACATCAATATAAGTTCCTGTCCTCCCTACCTCTCAAATCCAGAATAATCCTAAACGGCTAATAATAGCTGTCTGAATCTGACATGCCTATCAATACTAGTGTATGTGCTCAATTGTGATCATGTGTAGGCCCAATTTATTGATAGACATTCCATGATGGACAAAGTAAAACACTGTGATCAAGTCTATGATTGTTATATTTGCATAAAATTTTAAGGTTCTGTTTTAAGCCATTGTTATGATTTTTGTTAAGAAAAGAAAAAGATTATTATATCTAATAATGCTTTAATCTTTGAGTCTTCATTACAAATATAAATACCCTTTAAAACTTGTTCTCAAAGTTATTTGAAAGATGAGAACATGGATTCAGAGATACAAGAATATGAAAGTGCAAACCTAGTTATTCTTTTTTTTTTCAAGTTATTGCACACCAACAAAGTACAAATAGCTTTTATCTATTTTAAATATTTGTTTGGTTATTTTCTTTATAAAAACAGGGGCCAGGTGATTAGCTCAAAACTCTCCAGAATTATGTAACTTGGGAACCATGTTGGCAATAATGATTAAGTAAAAGAGTCACATTATTACTAAAATCCTTTTAGAAACTAATTTAAGCTAATATACAAATATGAAATTAGAGGCTCTTTTAGACAGAAATCAAACATGAAAGAACCACATAGAGCTTGAGAGCCAAGGTAAGAATATCTCCATTCTAAAAGTAATCATGCTCTGCAATTATGCAGCAAAAAACTCAAAGATGCTTTATTTAGAAATAAAGGGAGGCAGAAAAAAGCCCATGCAGGAAATTTGTTTCATCAAGCTAATAAAACTGCTCTTATATTAGTCAGATCACAGAAACCCTTAAGGATTGACTGAAAAGAGTTTGCTGAAGAAACTCAGATTTAAGTACTTTGCTCCTAACATTTCCTCAGTAATAAGCTAATTCCCTATGAATTATGCCCAATGACCTTTGGGTTGATTTATATGAAATAATAATGTGTTGTAACTCTATAGCCTATTTGGAAGATAAATTTATACTGGGCTACAACTGTGAAAGAGAATTTGATCATTGATTCTTATATAAAACCCTCCAATAGACTTTCTTTCACCACATTATATTGTTTAAAAAATTATTTAATGTTCTTTCCAAGGTTAACCCCTCCCCATGTACTTTTTTTTTTTTTTTTTTTTTTTTTTTTTTTTTTGCTGAGGCAATTGGGGTTAAGTGACTTGCCCAGAGTCACACAGCTAGGAAGTATGTAATGTTAAGAGTCTGAAACCAGAGTTTAACTCAAGTCCTGCTGATTTCAGGGCTGGTGCTCTATCCACTACACCACCTAACTGCACCTCTACATATAATTTTGATTCCTTCCCCTTTCATCTACTAATATCAAGTCAAACTAATAAGCATTTATAACTGCTAAATCCTAAAAAAGGCAACCAGCTGGGATAGAGTGCTGGGCCACGAGTCAGGAAGATTCATCTTTCTGAGTTCAAATTTAGTCTCAGAGCTAGCTATGTGACCCTGATCAAGCCACTTCACCCTATTTGCCTCAATTTCTTTATCCATAAAATGGACTGGAGAAAGAAATGGCAAACTTACTCCAGTATCTTTGCCAAGAAAATCCCAAATGGGATTGCAAAGAATTGGACATCACTGAAAAATGACTGAACTAAAACTACAGGGAAGTAAAATTAACAAGCATTTACTAAGAATCTATTAGGTGTCAGATATTGTATTAAGTGTTGGGGATATAAAGCAGAGCCAAAAATAGTCCCTACATTTATGGATCTCACACTCTAATGGGAAAGCCAACCTGCAAACAACTCTTTATATATAGGATAAATTGGAGATAATCAGCTCCAAGGACCTAGCATTAAAGGGGATTGGGAAAGATTTCTGACAGAAAGTAGATTTTAAATGCAAACTCAAAGGCAAGAGATAAAGATAAGGAGGGAAAGCATTTCCAGGCATGGGGACAATTAGTGAACATCCAGTGTCAAACGATAGATTGTTGTGTATGTGGAATTACAAGAGTCAAAGTGTCACAGAGCTTGAGAATATATAGAGACCTATAAGGTAAAAGAAGACTAGAAAGAAAGTTGAAGGGTGGGGGAGTGGAAAGAAAAGGTTTTTATGAAGTGTTTTAAAAATGAAACAGGATATATGTGTGTGTGTGTGTGTGTTTATGTGTGTGTGTATGTATATATATATATATATATATATATATATATATATATGAATGGGAAGGTGATCTGATCAGACCAGGACTTTATGGAACACAATCTCCAGGAGATTGCCCCCCATTATAATCCCTATCCTCTCAATCTTTTCCTATCTACTGACTCCTCCATGTCATATACAAACATTCTTATACATCTTCCATCCTTAAAAATTCCCTCTTTGTATTATCTCTCTTCCCTTCCTAGCTAAACTTCTTGAACAAGTTGTCTATATTAAAGGCACTTCTATACTTCTCCTGCCTTGATAATTAACACTGATTTCCAACCTCCTCAAGCATTTCTATATTTCTCCTGCCTTGGTTCTTAACACTGACTTCCAACCTCCTTAATCCATTGGAGCTGGTTTCCCCAAAATCACCTTATACCAGTCTCTTAGATTCACAATTTTGGTGGTACCCTCTTCTCTGTACTCTCCGTGCAATCACCTCACCAAGACAATCAGTTGTTAAATTTTGGACTTTCTTTCTCCATATCTCTCAAATGTGTCCCTTTCTCTCCACTCACAAAGCCACCATTCCAATTCGGGTCCTCATCATCTCTATCCCAGGATATTGCAATAATCTTTTAATTGGTCTCCTTCCTCATTTTTCTCCAATCCAATCTATCTTCTGCAGAGTTGCAAAAGTGGTTCCCCTAATGTGATGTGACCATGCCCACCCAGGGTCACACAGGATTAGAGGAAGAATTTGAACTCAGGTCTTTTTGGCTCTAAAGTCAATTCTTTAACCATTTGCTACAATACCTCTAATCCATATAAATTCTTCCCTCTTCTCCCTCCCCCCCCCAAAAAAAAAGGAGAATAGGAAAAGCAGTGTAGAGGGCTGAAACTCTGAAAAAGTACATTTTAATCTAAGACAGCAGAGCACTTAAGATTAATTACCTATTCAAGGTGTGATAATGATGCTATAGACATATGGTGATGTGATGGCTCTCCTCATGATTGGTGCTTGCTGGATGTGTTGTGATGAGGTAATCAGAGGCAAGAATTGGAGAGCAATAGAAAGAGTCAGAGCCTCTCTGACACAGCACACTGAGGAGACAGGACTTCAGGCTCCAGACTCGAGAGTCCAGCAATCATCTTTGGCAAACTGTGTGGCAGCTTGCCTGCCTCCTTCACTTCTCCCCCTAGAGACCAAGGACTTTGACCGATCCTGACAATAACTGATCCTGAGTCTCTCCAGAGAGCTAGCCCAGACATTATAAAGCAATGGAAAAGATTAATAAAGGAAAGCCTGCATACAAAATTATCTTTTGCACATTATGAAGAGAGCAACACTCTGTTAGTGTACATAAAGTATTGTTATTATTACATGTTCAAAGTATTTTTCACATTACAGCTATAATGATAGGGTTCTTAAAGACCACTGCCCAGGAAACGTGTTACTAGATCACAGTGTTGATGCTAAATCTCCAAAGATAACCTCAGCAAGTGGGTGGAGATGGTAACATCCCAGGGCAGGTATGATCAGATTCAGAGAACATCAGCCATCTTGACTCTGCAATTAGCGGAGAACTGAGGTTATCCTGAAGACCCCAAAGAGGAGCTTTCTTATTGAGAGGCTCAATGGGAGCAGAGAAGCTTTGATATAAAAGGATAGATGGTTTGATATTTCCCATTAAAGGAAACTGACATGAAACAGTTTTCTTCAGTGATGGTGCTATTAGTCAAAACCACGTGGATTTAGAAAGACAAAGGCCAGAATAAAGACAGTTTTTCTGTGGGTTGATGAAGAGAATGAAAGAAGAGGATGTCTTCACAATAGAAACACTGACTAAAAGAGAAAGGAATCAGAAGCAAATGCAAGACTTTTAAAAATCCAGCACTGAACTTGGAATCAGGAAGACCTGACTTGAAATCCAGCCTCAGAAGCTTACTAGGTGTGTGATCTTGAGCAAGTTACTTAATCACTGTCTCCTCAATTTTCCCATCTGTAAAATGAGGATAGCATCTATCTTCCTGGATTATTGTAAAAATCAAATAAGATATTTGTAAAAAAAAAATTAGAATTCTTCCTCACCCCCTTTTCTCTAACATATTTGAGCAAGAAATAGGATTGAGGGCTAAGTTCTTTATGCACTGTCTCAACCAAGCCAATCTTCAGATAAAAACTCTTCTTTGCTTTTGTGATTTATAATGTTTCATTTTCTATTTATCTTAGTTATCTAGGGAAGATCCTCTTTTTTGCATTTATTATGAATTCTTTATTATAAAGGACATAGTTTTTGTACAGGTCCCATGAGAGCTTGAGAAACAAATATATTCCTTATGATTCCAAGGGAAGATCCTCTTGAAAATTCCCATTTTATTTCTGCCAAATTAAGGAGAAAGTATCCACATCTTGGCTAAGAAAGTTGGGAAATCGGGGGACTCCAAGAAAACAAGTATGATGGTAGCAGTCATTGTCTCAAATTTCCAGGACAGAAACTTCCTCCAGTAAACTCATAGCAATTACTGTCTGGACCAGTTATTTTGCACTTAATTAATTACAGCTTTGTGACATATGAAGATTATCTTGTTCTGTCAATCTAGTTTTTGAAATGTGTTAGTCTTATCCTCCCAATTAAACTACAAGCTTCTTGAGGGAGCTCCCCATTTCCTATTAGCTACACTAGTTTTGGACTTCTCTAGATCTCTCCATTATGACTTCCTTCCCTAGGAAAGTCATCATTAAGAAACTTCATTATGCTGCAAGATTTAATCTATCTGGTACTTACATCTCATTAATACCCTCTACCCCTGACTGGACCTTTTAACGAGAGGGCAGGGCCATAGTTTCTAGGGCCTCTATTTAAGGAGGACTCATGACGATATTTTTTCCTTGCCATTTTCCATCAAATTTAAGGCTTTTGGACTTCTTTGGAATTCTATTGTTTCTTCCACTTCCCCACCTCTCTTACCCCTCCAACAGGTACCTTTTCCTTCCCTTCTTCCTTTCTCCACTTCTCAGCTTCCTTTTTTTATAAGTTGTCTTCCCCTATTAGATTGTAAGCTCCTCGAGGCAGGGATGGTTGTTTTTATTTGTATTTGTAAACCCAGAGCTTAGAAGAGTTTTTGGTACATAGTGGGCAGGGAATAAATATTTATTGACTGAGGACAAGAAATGTGCACAATTAAAAAAAATAACTTTATGATACTTAACACAATCCTGAACATATTACAAGGATTTAACAAATATTTATTGAATTTATATATGGATTAATGGAATGAATTACTTTGCATTTCTGATAATTTGAAGTCAATTAAGCATTTATTAAATGTTTACTATGTGGTAGGCATTGAGCAAAATGATGAGAATAACAATAAAAGGCAAAAAAAATTTTCAAGGTGCTTGCATCTAACAGGGAGTTTTGATGAGAAGAAGAGGATGATATTTGGCTGGTTCAGTAGAATCTAATTATTTTTGTTTTTTAAAGATTGGAGAGATTTTAGTATATTTGTAGGCAGCAGAAGAAAAACCAGTAAATATATAGAGATTGAATATCTATTGATATCTTTAAAAATCCAAGACTTTTCATCTACCTGATTCTTACAGCCAATATACAAATACAAAAGTCCATAGAGACTTCAATTACACCTAACATTTTACATATTTTATTCCATTTGATCTGTACAACACCACTATGAGATAAGTGCTATTATTACCTCATTTTACAGATGAAGAAATTGAGACAGAGAGGTTGTGACTTGCTCAGGGGCATACAGCTAATAACTATCTAAAGCAGGATTTAAACTTGGATCTTCCTCACACTAACTCAACCACTGTTTCCACTACTTCCCACCCAATTGAGTTTTCATAGTCCTATTTATTTCAATTCTTGAGAATGGTTGCAGTAGCAAACACATACTCCTAAAAGGGGAAAAAATGGTGGTCCAAAGGAATCAGACAAAGCATCAGATGACTACTAGAGGATCTGGATGAAACATATAGAACCAGTGTTAAATAAAGAAGTGACATCAATTTGGTGCCCAGGGTAGCACAAAACTAATGCAAGACCTGTTCTAGGTGATGATAGCCTATGGTCAGTGATTATTAGTTATTACTGGATACAGACTATTGGCAGTCAGAGAATTCTGAGAAAAGTAGTCAAGTTGAGTCAAGGTCTGAAGATATTTTTGGCAGGCAAGAGCAGGATAGAAACTGTGAGAAGTACCCAGGGAATAAACTGGACAGTGAAGTTAAGAGCCTTCAAAGGATCTGAGGATAACTAGGATGATCTGCAGAAGTAAGATGAGAAATTATGACTAAAATCTGAATGAGTTAATACTTAGCTTGGAGATTCTTCATCTGCTTGCCAAATAGTTGGATGTGACTTTTATTGGGATGCCGATCTTGCCGATCCTCCCTCTCATTTTATTGGAGAAAACTGAGGTCCAGAGAGATGCTATAATTTGCCAGTGGTCACACAGCTACTTGATGACAGTGCTGGGAAGAGAACAAAGGTCTTCCACTTTCCAGTTGGGTGCTCTTTCAACCCATCTTCCTAAAACAGCTGCAAGCCAATAATAATTGTGCAACTGGGCCTTTGGAAGAACTTTGAAATGAAAAAAACAAACTATAAACAAATATCTCCCATATGCAAACTTGTAAGTACGGTGAGGATGGAAACATTGAGGAATTCTGCAATGAGGAGTGATAAATATTCAGTTCAGGAAACTGAGGCTAATGATTCCTACAAGACTGCAGTTAGTTGGCATCAGGATGTGAATCAGAAGCCACAGTTTTTACTTGTCCCTGTTCTAAGACAACAGTCAATCGTGCTTCCAGTACAGGGCTCAAAGAAGATCAAGTGTTTATCATACAATAAGCTTTTCACTAAGCCCAGAGGACCCAGATGGTGAGAACCCATCTCCTGGTTCCAACAGTGTTGTGCTTTGCTGTTATTCTTTGGTAATTGGAAGGACTCTGCTTTTAAACAGACCTGCCTGCTTATATACTTCTATTAATAAAATTTGCTAATTGGAGGCTGCAGTGGTCAAGATAAAAATCTAGCATGTGAAGAGAATTACTTTAGATGAGGTGTAACACCTTCCCAAGAACATCTCAGTTCAGAGTGAGTCATCATAACTTGTGAGCTCAACTTTCACCTGGGGGCCTCCTTTTATGCTGGCCTAACTGGTATTCACAATTATATCAGATATTCCAAAAGTCTCACTATAACAACTCAAAGAGAATTGCTATTTAGCACCATTTTTGTGTCCTCAAACTATTAGGGGAACTGCATAATTAGAAAGGAGGGAAGTCTATAAATATGTATATCTTAAAACTGAAAAAAAATTTACATGATAACTTTATTATATACTTTAAAGGAATAGCCCCTTGTACATAGTAGATTAGCAGTTTCAGGTGCAATCATCTTTCTTTTTATACTATGATATAAAAATACTTGTTTTATTCCATAAATTTAAAAAAAAACTTTTTTAAAAAGGATATCTATCAAGGCAGCTCTCTGGTCTCATTTGAAATTAGGGAGATTTTTCAAAGGAGTTAACATTTCTTCCTTCTTTGGATTGTTCTTGCCTTTGCAAACACTTTTTTTCTCAAAAGTTCATCTTTAAAATCTAAAAGGAAAAAAAAAGATGAAAAATTTTGACATCCAAGTCAGGAATACAGCTTAAAAAGGGAAGTTTCAACAGGAGCACTTTTTAAAGTAAAAGCAAATATTTTTAGAATTTCATTTTCCTTAGGAAAATTGACTTCCAGACTGAATGTCTGCATTCTGTTTGAGTACTGAACAAAATCTGTTGTCTTTATTTGTAACTCCAACATGGTGACTGATATATGACTTTACACATTCATCATTTCCCCACTAATGACACAGTAATAATAGTAGGTAGTAGCTTCCTTCCTTAGACACATAATTTAAGAATTCTTCCAAACCTCCCTCTCCCTCTCCCTCTCTCTCTCTTTCTCTCTCTTCCAAATACCCCTTTCTCTCCTTTTCCTTTGAATGTTGTACAGACAAATAAACTGATAATGATAAGAAGCACCTTAAGCTCTCTCAAATAAAAGTAGTCTATGCTAGGCATTATTGTCACATTACTATATACATGTTAGCATTTACATTCCAAAAAGTTACCTGGCACAGGTAGAAGAGTAGACTAAAGATGAGCAAAAAATCAAAACGAGAAAAAAGAACATAGAAGAGAAAGGAAAGACTAGAATTAAAATTCACTAAGCTTCCTTCCTGGGTAACATTATCCTCATTATACAGATGTAGAAATCATGGCAAAGAAATGAAATAGCCTGCTTAGCTATTCAGAAAATCCAATAGAAGGACAGGAGGGAGTCCAGGTCTCCTAATTTCTAAAGCAAAGCTCTAATCACCAGAAATGCCTGCTTTGTGGCTTCAACTGAATTCACCCAAAATGGAGGGTGAGGGGAAAGAAAGGCAAAATCAAACCCCCAGCTATGTCCACATTGTTAGATCCATGTTAAGACTGCTTTCATATTCAGTCCTTTGGTAGATAAAAAATAGTCTGTGAAAGGCAACTGACTTTAAAATACTGTTCCCATATGGAAATGAGTATTGGACAAAATATGTAGGATCCTTTTGGGATTGCATTTCAGGCCATTCAGGGCCATTTGTAGCTTCCTCAAAGTCCAGGGTAGCAATGTTTACACATTGTTTTGTGTTGAAAGGATGGAGCCAGGAGTAGAGTGGATGCTGATAATGTAACTTCCTTCTCTAATAGGCTTCATTCCTGCACCTGTGTTTACTGGAGGTTAGTCAAAATTGGGAGATTGGGGGTTGTCTGCACACGTGTGCATGTTTTGGTTCCTGCTGGATACAGCGATACATTTCTGGCTGAACTTTTTGTGTTCGGACTCTGTCCAAGTTCATGCTAAGTAAGTGGCACAGCTTCAAATGGCAAAGCCAAGGACTTCATTAAAATATTCGTGCAAACTCCCACAGTTTGGTGTGATGAGTGCAAACTGTTAGATGATGAGGACAGCAGATTTCAACATGAAGTAGAGAGGGTTCAACATGATGTTATCAATAGAATAACAAAGACTGAATAGTGTTTTAGGAACAATGCCATGGCCTCCACATTCCATTAAGTAGAAAGGAAAAAAATAATTCATGCTCCATCTTGTTTTTGTTTTTCACTTAAAAATGGAAAACATCAAGTACTGTTTCTCTCTTTCCTGCCAAAACTTTATTTTGCTGGCTAATATGAGGCATATAGTAGCAATTCAATAAATGTTTTAATAAATTTAACTCTTTTTTAAGAACTTGAAATTTATGGAAGTTAAAAATTGAAATCCTTGATTTGTGCCCATCTGATTTTGTATTTCACTAGTATTAATATACTTATACTTTCATATAAATATAGTGGGTGTTGTTTCTAATTCAACAAGCAATATTCTCACCTGAAATATCAATGTGTATTGGTTTCTGTGATGGTATCCATTTTAGTGAGAAAAATGATTATGAAGAATGATTTTTTTTTTTTTGCTGAGGAAATTGGGGTTAAGTAACCTGCCTAGGGTTAGTGTTAAGTGTCTGAGGCCAGATTTGAACTCAGGTCCTCTTGACTTCTGGGCTGGTGCTCTACCCAGTGGCTACTATATTCACAAAAAGATGTGGGAGGTAATGAACAAATCATCTGATATAGATCAATATCATTTCCTACGCCATCCAGCCCATTTCCTACGCCATCCAGCGAAGGAAATTCCATGGACTCCCAAATAACTCATTGTTGTATTTAAAAATCCTAACAAGGAAGTGAATCTTTATACAACCTAGCCCTCTCCTGAATCAATTTCAGGTTGTCCATTTTTTCTTATTGTTAAGTCAATAGCACTGGAAAACCACTGACCATAATCTAAGTGCACACACCTTATTTCTATAACACTTTTGTTATTCAGTGATTTCAGCTGATTTCATTTGAGGTTTTCTTGACAAAGAAACTGGAGTGGTTTGCTTTTCTTTCTCCAACTCATTGTACAGATGAAGTTCTTCCCTCTGGAACCAAACAGAACAAATATAATCCTCCTACATGACAGTCCTCCAAATAATAATAGCCAACATTCAGGCTGTATTTCAAAGCTTATAAAGCTTTACATACATTATCTCACTGGATATTCACAATAACCTTGCAAGTTGAGGTTATTATTTTTAATAATAATTCTTATTTTTCAGATGAGGAAATTGAGGCTGGGAGAAGTTAAATGACTTATCAAAGTCACATAGGATATTGCAGAGGCAAGATTCAAAGGGACATCCTCTTGACTACAAGCCTTCTGTTTTTGCCACTACACCATATTGCCTCTCACTATCAAATACTTTTAGATAGCTAACATATACTTCCTAAGTCTTCTCTTCTTCATTTTAAGTATTCCTGATTCCTTCAATTAATTTCAGTAGTTTTGCCATTCTGGTCTTCCTCATATTTGTCAATATTATTACTAAAATGTTGTGTATGGAACGAAATAAAATCCTCCAAGTATGGAGTGACTAGAAAAGACTATAATATGAATACCACCTGCCTAGTCCTGGACATTATGTCTCTCATAATATTGTCCAATATCACATTAGTCATTTGGGATGCCATATTATACTATTAACTACAATCTACTAAGACCACTAGATCTTTTTCATAAAAATGACTCTCAAGATATGACTTTCTCTATCGTGGATATATAAATTGGCTATTTTGAGCCCAAGTATGAAACTTTATATTATTCCTTTCAAATTTTACTTTGTTAGGTTCAACCCAATGATCTGGCGCATTGGTATTAAATTCAAATGAAACCTGGGGTTCATTTATAAGCTTCCCTGTGGGCCACCTTTTGATTTAAGTGTAATCAATTTAAAGTTTTATTGATTTAAGTGTAATGCTATCATTGCTTTATTGCATTTTTATTTATTTTGTTAAATAGTTTCCAATTTGCATTTTAATCTGGTTTAGGCCCACTTGGGATTGTTGCCAATCAACCAAATGTTGGATATCTTTTGGATTCTGACTATAATCTAATATATTATGGTACAGGATAAAGAACCCTAACTCAGGAAATAGAAGATTCTGGATAGCCTTGGACTATATGATTTCTGAGATACTTTCCTACTATAGATTTATTGTCTTATGATCCTATTTTAGTAAGCTCTCTTAGTTTTCTGCCACCTGTAAATTTGAAAGCACATCGTCTATGCATTTACTCAAGTCACTATTAAAAATATTAGATAACACAGGATCAACCCCAGATTTCTAGGATATTTCACTAGTGACTTCCTTCCAAGTTGACATCAATTAATTAATGACTTCTCATTAGACCCATTAATTAAACTAGTTCTGAATACACTTCACCAAATTATCTTTTAACCCAAATCTCATCTTGTCTGTAAGAATAACATGAGAAGCTTTGTCAAAAATATTTTTCAATATTATGTACATCATTCCCCTGTTACATTGGTTTAGTAACCCTGACAAAAGGAAATGTCTTTACTCAGAAACAACTAATTCATTGTTTCTTCTTCTAGATAGTAATTACTATTTTTAGTGATTATTTTCTAAAACTTTGCCCAGAATTATCAGTATCACTATCTATAGTTTGCTCTACTCTCTTTCATTTTGAAAATGTAGACAATACCTGCTTTTCTTCAGGCCTCTCACACTTTTTGGATTCTTCACGATCCTTCAAAGATCACTGATAGTGGCTCAGAACCACATTTGCCAGTCTTTTAATACCCTGGGATATAGCTCACCTGAGTCTAGTGGCCTGTACTTATACAGCACAGGGGAGTATTCTCCCAGTCTCTTCTTATTAGATTGGACTTTAACTTCCTATAGCCATTTTTTGTCCTGTCTTTTCAGTCCAAAGATAATTCTCCTGACCAGAGAAAACAATTTCTGCAATTTATCTTATTCAGGATAAAATACCAATTCTTTTAGCCTTTCCTCTCAGTTCTTATTTCTCTTACCTTTCATTTGTTTGATTGCTACCTCAACCACTACTGGAGCTCTCCCTAGGGCATGTGGAAAAATAAAGATGTTTGCTTTAGTCTCGTGCTCCCTGGTGACTGGGTAGTCAGTCAAGGAAGTATCAAGGCT
Organism: Antechinus flavipes; assembly: GCF_016432865.1. Lineage (NCBI taxonomy): Eukaryota > Metazoa > Chordata > Mammalia > Dasyuromorphia > Dasyuridae > Antechinus > Antechinus flavipes. The sequence goes on along the minus strand of NC_067399.1, from coordinate 551,192,463 downwards.
CAAGAAAGAGGCTTGATGCCAAATAAATCTGAGGCTCTTACAAATGGAATCAGCCCATTCTACCTCTACCCCAATTATCTGAAATGAGTGAGACTGCCCTTACCCCTCCCACACACAGCCCTCAGGCTGCCCTTGATGCTCATTCTGACCTAATTTCATTTGCTATAAATATGTTGGTGAGAGGAGGGGAAGCAGGGAGCATTCAGGGTGATTGCCTTCACATACAACTCTTTGGGATGGCCCTGATGGATATATTACTTTTTTAAGAGCTTGAATTCAGATTTTGTAGCATCATATTACTGCTGCCATCAGAGCCACAAAAGAAGCTGAGGTATTTGAAATAGTATCTAGTGCTTTGGGAAGATGGACCTCTATTATTCACATCTCTGATTTTGTGGTATTCTCTGTGAAATCTTCGTGATGTGAAAATGACACAAAAATCTTGGCCCACTTTACAATGTTTCTATGATGTCTGACCAAGCTCTAAGCACCACAGTGACTGCTTCAGCTGCCTTTATGGCCTTTGGAACAAATTGTTCTCATCTTCCCAATCCACCAGAGAAAATGTTTATGTGCTTAGGATAGACATCTTCCTAACTTACTGATTGGTTTCAGATTTGTCACTTACCTTCAATCTGATTTAGCCTGTTTGCTTAAATGGCTTTACCAAAATGTGGCTGCTGTGAATTCTACAGCTTTTTGGAATCACAGGTGAGATGTGGGTAAAAGTGTATACCAAAAGTGCTAATCTTCCTTAGGAACTACAAATGATACTTGGGATGAAGTCAGGAAATATATGCTAGAGTTGGATTTTGAAAGCATTAAGAGATTTATTTTCAAAATATTAAACATTTTTAAAATTACCCCAAAAGTGATAAAAAAATCAGCAGCTACCAATCCATTTTCATCCCTACTAAATCTTCACAAGAATAATCCCCAAATGTATTCTAGCCTTAATGAAACTATGAGTAGAGGGAGTATTTCAAGGGTGATTTTTCTAGAGTAAACTACAAATTTCAGTCATATAATTTACTGAAGTATATAAAAAACTTCAGATCCTATTTATTTATGCTTGATTTATATATATACACATATATATTTGGATGAACATATGTTAACATTAGAAGAATCAGGGAAGTCTGTTGATACAAAATACGTATCATTCTTTGTATTCTTAAATTCCAATCCTTCAACATCATATGACTGCTCATGCAACCATGAGCTAAGCTTGATTATTTGCATCCCTGTAAGTAGATGCAACCATAGAACTAAGTTTGTCCAACCATCTTTTGATTATCATCAACTCTAGTCAAGGTATTTATAATTGCCTGGGATGTCTTTTACTCATAGAATCAAAATAGAAAAGAGATTTCTTAGAATTGGCAAGTTCCTCTTAAAGCTCTTCTTTGCAAATGATATTAGATTGATTGAATTAAGTTACCAAAACACTATAGATTTATTCAAAACAGATTGGCTTAAGAATTCACAAAGGAAAAAAAATCAAATGGAAGAAAAAATATCTATTGTCCAATTTATAAAACATGAAGCTCACAAAACCATAGATGATGTGATAATAGACACAGAGAAAAAGGGAAATTCACACACTTTTCATTATTTTACTGATGAGAAGTGTAGAGTAGTTAAAAGGCTTGCCCAAAATTACACAGACAGTAAGTTTCAGAAGCAATATTTGAACTGAACTTCTCAAATGCCAGAACTAATACTCTTTTGAGTGAACAGTCCATTGAATTATTACATTTGGTTAATTACACAAGATTCCTAATTATTCCAAGCTCTTCCCACAATAACAGTCCATCTTTTAACACTAATGCTCTAGGGGAATCATGATATGGGGGAAAAAGATCAATCAATCAATGAAAAAGGATTTATAAAGTAGCAATACTATGTGCTGGGCACTATATTAAGTGCTGTGGATACAAAAAAAAAAGGCAAAACCAGTCCCTGTCCTCAAGGAACTCATATTCAACATGGAAAAATATAATGTATATATATTATAACAAGTACATAAAAGACATATACCATTTTAAAATGTATCTTTAGCTCCAAATCTCAGATCCCATACTCCCCATCATACTGTATAGTTGGAAATCATGGAAGACAGCAATATCAAAAGAATCAAAGTTGGGATTAAAAAAAAAAAGGACAGTGGGATTAAGCAGGTTGTCCTATATTGCCAGGAGTGAGTTTTACTCCTCAAAGCAATAGAAAAGAAGTTATCTAGGAAATGTATGATCAAAAAAGGTGACTGGTCATGTAAAGAAAATGAGGTATGGGATAGACAACTTGGAAACTCCATTGAGCGAATGCTAAGAGACCCAAGGGAAGGTCCCAAGCACCTTGAGTATATCCTTTTGGAAATATTTATCAAGGGACACAAATGAATGGATGAGTTGTCATCTATATTATTGGATGTAGTATCCATGTCAATGAGATCCACTGAGATACAGAAGTCCTTGAAGCCTTTCTTGCAGAGTGTTTCATATAGCCATAATGTGTGATACGTGAAGCATGAGGTGGAAGAACATCTGCTTTATTACCTTCTTCCTTTGCTTTGCTGAATTAAAGTTAGGAAGAAATTGTAGTGGTCTGTTGAGCTGCAAAGGCCATTGTTACTACCCAGGGAGATGGAATGCCCCTCTTTCTCTTTATCCCGTCATTGATTTGACTCTTTTTTTTTTTTTAATGTTGGCTATGTACTCTTCCACAAAAACTTTGCTGTCCAGTGTCACAGACCTTCTTGCCAACAAGTATTATTCTAATAGCCAAGTTCACAGCAACCCAGCACATGGTCGGAAAAGATGCGAGAGGAAAAGCAAGTCTCGGAATAACAATAATGGTGAAGGGGGGTTGGGAATGAAATGGGAATGGAAAGAGTGGCATTAACAGGGTAATTCTGGAACCTTCATTCATTAAAATTAAAAATAAGGAAAATTGGCATTGAAGTGAGGAAAATTACATGGTATTTCCTGCCAGGAATATATGGGACATCCTTGGGAATTTCTTCAGGCATAATGTATTTTCTGTTTCTCCCTTTTAAAAAAAATCCTTGCTGTGGCTCACCTGTCCCCAAAAAAGCAGCTATTTATGGATGTAAAATATTCCTTGTTTGGGGTAACTTAAGAGAACAAATACTGCTATTAGAATCTCCACTAGCAGCAAAGAATTTGGCAAGTCTTTCGGGATCTGAGGTTTAGGTATTTGCTTGCAGTTCATTAATTGCTGTATAAAGCCTTTGAAAAAAAGTACTGTATCTGTAAGCCTCAGCTATAAAAGCCTATTTAGGAACCAGTGGGAAACTGGTCTTTAAGGTCTTGTCAACAGAGGCACCAGTCTATGGGCAGGAGCTCCCAATTACACATTTAACTGGATAAACTTATGGCGGATACCTGGGGGGGTTATTAAATATTAAAATCCACCTTTGAACCTAACTTTGTGGGGACAGCCCCAGGTTTGGCACCAGAGCCACCGAATTTGTGGCACTCGGGAGCCTAAAGAGAGAAGCTGTGGGGCCAGGGAGAACAGAGGAAGGTTTCTTTTTCGTCTTTCCAAACTAAGGATTCTTTGACCCAGTCCCGCTTTAAAAAAAAAAAAAATTACTAATTAAATGCTGAAGTGCAGCTGCTTCAGTGCTTGCCAGGGAAATCATTTAGAAAATGAACACTCAAAATCAACCTAGAGACAAATGCATTCTGTTGCCCCCACTGAATTACAGAGGACACTTCCTACTGAACCATCTTAGCAAAAAGTCATACTAGCAAATGGTGTTATTGAGATACGGTATCTGAGCTGCATCTCTCAGAGATATAGGACATAGAACGGGTCAAGATAATTTTCTTTCAAAATCAACAGACTTTGCCAGTTTTGATAGTGGCTTAGCTCACGGAAACAGAAAGAGCACTAGAAACAAACTCTCTTTATTCCAATGGGCCTTTGTTTATTTGTTATATTCTTTGATCCATTTCATAGTCTGATCTTTAATGCATTTTCTACACAGGACTGCATTTTCTTGCCCTTGCTCCATAAGGCTTATTTAGCTTTCCAAATAGCCTAGGGAGACTTCTAAGTCAAAGAAATTTCATTCCTAATTTAGCATTCACATTTCATTTTTGGTGATGACAATCTATAATAGGTTATCTTTTTCTTGATCTTTAAGAGAAGGAGCAGCTAGGTGGAATAGTGGATAAAGTGCCGGATCTAGAGTCAGAAATACTCATCTTTTGAGTTCAGATTTGGTCCCAGACACTTACTACCTGTATGACTCTGGGAAAGTCATTTAACTCAGTTTGCCTCAATTCCTCAACTGTAAAATGAGCTAGAGAAGGAAATGGCAAAACACTTTAGTACCTTTGCCAAGAAAACCCAAATGAGGTCACAAAAAATCACACAAATAAACAAGAAGTATTTACTAGGAAGTTTAGGTACAATCCAAACCAGAGAAAGAGTGATAAACTACTTGATCTTTCAGCTCAGGCCAAGTCCCCTTAGAGGTCATTGAGAATGGTATTTGTTAGTTTATATTGTTCTCTTGCTTATGTTTACTTTATCTGTATTACTTCATATAATTCTTCCCATGTTTTTCTGAATTCCTCGAATTCATAATTTTTTACAGTACAATAGCATATCATTATATTTGTACATCTCCATTTGTTCAGCAGTCTCCAATCAATCAGCATTCACTTTATTGTTACCACCAAAATTGTGATTATATATTTGTAGTTATATATAGGCTCCTTTTTTTTGTCCTTGATATCCTTGGGGTATATGATCAGTGGTAAGATCTCTGAGTCAAAGAGTATGAACAATTTTTCTCTTTCCGTTGCTCATCTCTTTAATCACTATGGAATCAACTATTATCTCTATGCAAATAACTCCCAAGTCAACCAGTTATAGTTATCTCTTTCTTGAGTTCTAATCCCACATCTCCAAATGCCTCCTAGACACCTTTACTTGCATGTCCCATATGTATCAGAGATTCAACATGTCCAAAATAGAAAACATCATCTTTATCCTCAAATCCATCCTTCCTCCTAACTTCCCTGTTTCTGTTGAGAAAACACCAAATTTGTCAGTTACTCAATTTCACAACCTAACTTTCATCCTTGACTCTTCATTCTCAGTCATCCTGCATTTGTAATGAGTTGCTAACTCTCTTCAATATCTCTTCTTCCTATTCACACCACAGGTATCTTACCTAGCTCAACTGTCTCCTATTGTGTTTCCTCTGCACCTACTCACTTTCCTTATCTGCCATGCAGCTGCCCAAATTGACATTCTTAAAGCACAGACCTGGCCATGTCACTTCCCTGCTCAAGACATTTCACTGCCTCCTTATTTTGCTTAGGATTGATCTTCTCATTTTACAGATGAGGAAATGATTTAGTATTTAATGGTCTTCTTAGTCTGGATCCTGGCTACCTCTCTAGACTGACTACACGTTAATCTCCCTTATACACACTGAATTCCAGTTAGATTGGCTTACATGTTATTCTTCAGTTATACAGTACACAGAATTTCACAATCTTCCTGGAATGTTTTTCTCTCTGTTTGCCTCTGGGAACCCCATTCAAGTCAAATCAACAAGTCAACAAGCCTTTGTTAAGTGTTTACTACTTCCCAAGCACTGTGCTAAATATTGAGAATAAAATGCAATCAGAAAGAAAGATTGCCCCTGTCCTCAAAGAGTCTATGTTTTAATGTAACATATGAAACACATAAAAAGAAGCTTAAAAGGGGGAGAGAGGAGAAAAGAAGCGAAAGTTAATGGCATATGGGGCATTAGAGATAAAGCCTGGGGGTCATCATAGCAGTCTGAAGAGGCTGACTTGAGCCTTCTCTTTAAAATGAAGATTCTGGTAGGAATCAACCTATCAAGCGGAGAGGCTATAAGGATGGCCTCAGGGCATTTCCAATGTGTGAAGTTCAGGGATAGAGTAAGCTTAGAAGTTGAAGAAAGACATTGTAAAGAAAGTATAAAAGAATCAGAGGTGCAATCTGGATATAGAAAGGTTATATTCAAGTGCCATTTCCTTTCCTCTTCTACCTGGTATTTATTTTATATTTATGCTTTTCCCCTCCTTTATCTGTAAACATATGTCCCATCAAGAGAATGTGAACTCCTTGAGGGAGAAAGTATCTTACTTTTTTATTTCTCTTCCCAGAGGTGAACACGATGCCTGGCACAGAGCAGACATTTAATGTTTGTTCATTGATTCATGAAATTTTGATCTGGTGGTTATATTTTGAGCTGGAAGAGGTCTAAAGAATATCTTGTGCAATCCTCTTTTTTTTTCCACAAATTTTGGCCCAGAGAGATGATATGAATTGCCCATGGTAAGATAGGTAGAAAGAAAGGGGCAGGGATGGAGCTAAGATGGCATAGAGGAGAGACAACTTTATCTGAGCTCTCCCAGATGTCCCTCCAATTAACAGCAAATCAAGCCTCTGAAATGATTTTGGAGTGACAGAACCCACAAATATTTGGATTGCAACAAATTTCCATAAGAAAATAATTTGGAAGAACTTCAGAAAAGGTCTTTTTCAATCTGACACAGAGGAAGGCAGGCCAAGCAGTGAGCCCCTAAACCCCAGAATATTGAGGGACTTGGCCATGCCCAGCCAGCATCAGAACAACCCAGAGCAGCCACTGTAGCCTGGAAAGAAAACTTGGACAATTTCCCCTTTGCCCTAAAAGCAGACCTCAACCTTTTTTTTAAAAAACGAGCAAAAAAAGCAAAAAGAATTCTGACCCTAAATAGTTTTTATGGAGCAAGAGAAGAACAGATTTCAAACCCTAAGGACACTAAATGCAGATCATCTCCAGATGAAACTCCAAAGGGTGATATGAAATTGGTCCCCATCTCACAAGGCTCTCGGAAGAATTCAAAAAGGATCTTAAAAAAGAGTTAGAGGAAAAATGGGGAAAGGAAATGAGAACTTTGCAAGAGGATTTGGAAAAGGAAACACAGAAATTATCTGAAGAAAACTCCTTACAAAATAGATTTAATGAAATGGAAAAAGACAAGATAGCAATATAGTTCCCAGAAATGGATTTGTCATATTGTTTCACTACTTACAACCTCCCCTCAATCAGAGGAGAAATGATAATCTCTCTACCTTTTCTTTCCAATTCTTCAGCTTATATATAGGTCTAAGGGTACGGTATTTTGGGAGCCAAAATTTTGGTTAGGGACTCTTCTCTGAAAACCTCTACACCATGATATTTTAAGTAATCCATCTATTTATATCTATATCTACAGATTCATAGATTAATAAAATGTCAGAACTGGAAGGCACCAGTTATTATCTAACCCAAGCCTATCATTTTATAGGTGATAAAAATTTAGACTAATAGAATTAAAGGAACTTTTTCCAAAGTCATGTACAAAGTCATCCTGCAGTCAATGAGGTACAGTATGAAGCTGAAATAATATCTTGTCATTATGTAAGAAAAGCCACAAAATTATTTATGCCCTTTGACTCAGAGATTTCATCACTGGGCATATATCATTGTGTATACTATTGTACATTGTATAGCGCATGAGGCCTGGAGGCAGTAATACGCATCTTCCTCAGTTCAAATCTGGCTTCAGATACTTGTTAAGCTGTGCAACTCTGGACAAATAGCTTAATCCTACTTATCTAAGTTTTCTCATATGAAAAATTAGCTGGAAACAGCAAACTACTCCAGTATCTTTGACAAGAAAACCTCAAATAGGGTCATAACAAGTTAGACACAACTGAAATGACTTAATAACAAAATGTTATTGCATTGTAAGAAATTGTGACTACGAGACTTCCAAAAAAATGGGAAGAATTATATGAGTTAATACAGATCAAAGTACACTGAAGCAAAAGAACAATATTTATAATCATCACTATAATATAAATGAAAACAATACTCAGACTCAGTTTAATCCAACTTAAGTTCAAGAATAGTCTTGGTCTGAGAGAAGAAATACTAGTATACATTTCTTTCATCTCAGAGGTGAGACCTTATGAGAGGGGATATTGCATGTGCTATTAGATAAAGTTGTTTTGTCCATCAGTTTCATTTAATTGTTTCTCTTTATTATAAAAGGAGGTTCAATGTGGACTTGTGAAAGGTCAAAGAGAGTGGAGTATTAGGAAATGACTAGAGTATGAAAAACAAAATCAAACCATAAGATTTTTTTTTTAAATTAGTAAACTGGATAGAAATTAGCATGGCTCAACGAAGAAACGAATGAAAAAGCACTTGTTAAACATATTATGTGCTAGGGACTGTGATGAGTGTCAGGGATAAGAATTATATTTAAGAGAGACGTACTCAAGGAGTTTATATTCTTGTAGAGGAAAATGACATATAGAGGACTAGTAATCAATGTTTGATGGGGGTCGAAGAATGAAGGAAGTATGGCAAGCAGATTATGAGATGATCTGGGTGGATTGATGGATAGCAAGACAACAAATATTTATTAAGTGCTATTTGCTCATCACAGAGCTAAGTATTGGGAATAAAAAATGCAAGCAAAGACACAAACTCTGCCCTCAGAGGGTTTTCCTTTTTCTGGGAAAAGGCAACACACAAAAGTATTAAAGAAAGAGTATGGTGAGGATAGCCAATGGAAAGCATGATGTTGAAGTCCATAAAGTCAGAAGCACAAGAAGAAGGGGACTGGTGATTAGTTAGGATGGACTTTTCCCTCAGATGGTAGTTCTCAAAGGAACTCACCAAAGGGTGAAGGGAGCCAACATGACAGGATGATGTTCCACTGTAAGAAAACCACAGAAATGATTGAATATTCCAGGATGAAAAAGCTCCAATCTCTGAAGAAGGTTCCAAAGTGAAACTGAAGCTTAGATATCGTGTCCAGAAAAATACAGAAAGTCAGAAGCACAACTGCAAGGAGAATGAAGCTTAAAAAAGATCTGGTCTCTAGATCCAGTCAGTAGATAAAGTGGACTAGGTGGACTAATCTGTACACATTTATCTTTCAATTGGACTGGGTCCCATGATGTCTAAAGAAAAGTGTATTAACAGGAACTGAAGTCAGTATTCTGAAAGATGTGGAAGAGGTCCAGCTTTCAGATCTGGTATAGAAGAAATTGGTCTAGATGAGAAGGAAAAGGTCAGCATAGGTCAATGACTGGATGAGATGTTACTCTGAAGCATAGTCCAATATGCCTATTTGTTTTACAAAGAAGTTATATAACTCACTTTGCTTTGTCATTCTCTTGGCTTTGAAATAATAATAATAATAATAATAATAATTCCTATTTCTGTGGTGTGTTGGAATTTAAGGTAGACCTGATACCTGAAGGAAGGCTTGGGTTCAAGATCTGTCTTTGACAAATATTGGCATTGGGACTACACAAGTCACTTGGACTCTCAATGCTCCAGTTCTCAGTATTTCATTCTTTCATTCATTCTTTTCAGAGAAGATGCCAACCTGCATTGGTATAGAGAAAGTTTCCCCTCCATTTATAAAATCATAGTTTTTCTCTCTATTCTTTTAAAGTTTGAAAAATGCTGTGCTCACCAGAACCCTAGAAAACAGCTAGGAAACAATTACTTTATACTTTTCAAATCTTTCATCTATATCCCCCGCTATGATTAACAAAACTTTATAAGGCATGTAAAATAATAGTTCTCATATTAAGAGAATCCAAATGAGATGTTGGGATGTTAAATGGCTTAACCCTCAGGAATCCATATTTTGAGGCTTGATATCCAATTCACTTACTTTATATAAACAGAGCCCGGGATAGTATGATAGCAGGGCTCCTAACTATAGGGAAGTTAACAGGAGAATGAAAGCAAATATATGCATTTTTTTTCAAGAAATAAAACTAAAATAATAGGATTTAGAATTAGTCCCTATAAGCATTTTTGTCAACAAGATAAAGAAATGGTCTTTTCCTGACCTTTGCCTATATACCTGATGGATATTTTGATAGACAGCATTTCAGGAGTTTAATGAAGGAAGTGGTAAATCTCCAATAACTCCTGTGCTCAAGTCTTCCTTCCACAGAGCCCAGATATATTGCTTTCTTCTTTTAAAGAGTTGTTGTTATTATAAACTTAAATAGCAACAAATGTGCACATTTTAACATTCAAAGAAGATAGGAGAATTATGTATGAAATCTGAGCTATTTTATATAATTTTTTAAAATTCACATGACTTAACATAGTAATGATAAAACTGATTGTGCTTCCTTCTAACCTTCCTTCTGCTCTCTTCTCCCAAATACATTTTCTTGCTTTCTTGGCTCATAGCCAATGAAAAAGCATTCATAGCCCAAGAAAACTAGAACAGTATTTGCATGATTCTCTCAGTATAATAGAATGGATCCTCAGCATTGAAGCATGCAATTCACAAAATTACATAAGAAAGTTTTGTCAACTAAAGAAAAGTTCTTGATTGAGCAATCATTAGTGGAAGGACATAAGGTATTTCTTTTTCCTCTTCAATTTAATAGGGATATCCATTGCTGTGAAGCACAGACTACCAATTTCTCTGGGGAAGACAGCAACTTTTTATAGTTTTATAAATCTTTGTTATACCTATCATAAACATCCCCAATGTCTGATCCAACATCCTGCATAGAAAGAGCATTTTGAATTGAATTGAATTGATGTCATCTTCCAGTTTTAGGATAAGGACAAGGAAACTTCAATATATCTTTCATCTTCTACTTGTTTATGCCATCTCACTCCTGGGTCCTACTTCTTCATATCTTTGTTTCATCTTATCCCTTCTTCCTTGTGTAATTTACTCACTTTTCTAGTAATTTTCTATTTTTTATTATCAGTCCAGAAATGAAACTCTCATGTCAAAGGCTCTTTCCTTGAAAGGACCAGGTAGAGATCTGTCACTTTTTCCTAGCTTACTTTTCCAATCCAGGGTGAAACCTACGAATATAAACATCGCAGAATGGGAATTACAGAGTTTCTAAAGCTAAAAGAATCTCAGAGATAATTTAGCCCAAACTATGCATAAAAAACAATCTTATTTATCACAAATTCCCAACATCTTAACATATGGCATTTGCTTTAGGATCTCTAGTCTGAGAGAACCCACTAACTTTCATAGGAGGGCAACAGCAAGGGATAGTGGAAAGATCACTAGCTCTAGAGTCAATAGTATTGCTCAATTCCTATTTTAAATTACACAGATTATACTTTATTGCAATGACCTCAGTTTCCTCTCATGTAAAATGAAGGAACTGGACTAGATGACCTGTGAGGTTCCTTCAGGTCCTAAATTTAGGATCCCTTGATAGGAGGAATTCATTCAGTCATTTTTTTCAATTGTGTCCAACTTTTTATGACCCCATTTGAAGTTTTCTTGACAAAGTCATTAAAGTGGCCTCCTTTTTCCAGTTCATTTTACAAATGAGGAAACTGAGTTAACAGGAGTAAGTGATTTATGCAGTCACACAACTAGTAAGTATCTGAGGTCAGATTTGAATTTAGGAAGATGAGGGTTCCTAACTCCAGGCCCAGCACTCTATGCTCTATGGTACCTTGTCCTAAGAGGAATTTATAGATTTTATATGGAAAGACAGTTTGGACTAAGTTTTCTCTTAATGTCAAACACATAGTTACCATTGCTTCTACTGGGCGAATTCCTGTCTCTGTCTTTTTGTATTCTTGTGATCCAGTCATTGGATGGTTCTTAGAGTTCAGATTTTTTAAAAGGGGACTATCTGGAGTTCATACTCAAGGAAGCTTCCACCTACATCCAATTTTTGATTCTGGGAATTTCCTTAATTAGCCAGTCTACTTTGTGGGCATAATGTTGGAGTTTCCGCTGCTTCTGGAAGTAAAAACTCCGACCTTATCTTCTTTTTCTTTAAAAGTTTTCTTTCCAAACTATATTACAATTGTTGTTGACTTGGCATTCCCATGACCCACAATCAATATTTTTCAAACCATTTCACTTTTAGAGTGCTCTAATTGTTAGCAGTTTTTTCTTTCGTCAAGACTAATTTGAGTTCTTTGCAAAACTGTTCTCACCTAGAAATCTAGAAAGACTTAAATGAACTGATGCAGAATAGAGTAAGCAGAGCCAGAACTATTTGTGCAATAAAAATAAAATTATGATGAAAACTTTGAAAAGATCTGAATAACTATGATCAATGCAATGCAATCACTAATTTTGTTTCTAGAAGATCATTATTGGAAGTATGCTAACTTGTCTCTAGACAGAGAGGAAATTGACTCAAGTTACAGAATAAGACATCCATTTTCAGACACAATCAATGTGGGAATTTATTTTGCTTTACTATGTATGAACACACACAGGCAAGGAAACAAACCTGCCTTATGATCTCGTTCTTTATGCCTAAATCACGGAACCATTTTGATCTTATCTTGATGTATGGTTAATTAAGTGTGGGTCCTTGCCTAGTTTCTGACAAACCTGTCTTATGAAGATGGGCAAGACAGTGAATAGGATGGCTTCCATATCAGGAAGAGCTAAATGGAATTCCTGTCTGAGATACAAATATCATTGTGACCTTGGGCAAGTTAACTCTCAACGTCCCCTAGCAACTCTCTAACAATATAAGTTGCAAAGAAGTTGCTGATCTGTATTATTATTAAATTAGCAACACTCCCTTCCAAAAAGAAGAAAAGGAGTTGAAGGAAATGTAGAGGAAGAAGTGGAAACTTGATCTCTTTAAATATTTAAAAGCTTTTCATGTGGAAGAAGCAGGCTAATGTGGCTTGGTTCCAAATGATAGGATTAGAAACACCTGGGGAAGGTTCCTTTTTTTATTTTTTGGCAAATCTATCCACAATCCTTCTCTCTCCTCCAATTAGAAAAAAAAGAAAAGAAAAGAAAAACAAAGCCTGTGCATATACATACATGTGTGCATGTGTGTATTGTGTGTGATACCTATATATTTTATCCAGCTAGGGACACAGTCTATAGATCACTGGACTAGGAGTCAGGAAAAACTGAGTTTGAAACCAGCCTCAGCTACTTCCTAATTATGGGCTAATCTCTGAGCAAGATAAACTCAGAGCTCAGAGCTTAAAAATAAGCACATTTATTAGCAATGTGCTGCCTGCCAATAAATGGATCAATAGTTTGCCTCCATTTATGCCAGAGACCCTGAGCAGATGGACAGTTCCCAAAATAAGTTTTGGGAAAGAATAAAACAAGTAAGATGACATCATGAGATTGAGTACAAAGTGGTTGCAAAATAAGAACACTGGGAACACCAATCTTATTCACAAAGCATTTATTAACCATTTACTATATACAAAGCATAGAAATTTCAAATATCACCTGTCTTCAAGAAGTTTATGGAATACTATTGCTCATTAGAAATGATAAAAGAAATAGTTTCAGAAATCCTGGAAAAATTTGTTGAATTGACACAGAGTTAATCAGGACTGACAAAGAAAAACAACTTTGAGAGACACACACAAAAAAATTATCACTGAATTAACCACCCACCATTCTAAAGGGCTAGCAATGAAGCATACCCTCCAGGTTCAGAATGAGACATGTTTTTTTGATACAACCAACATATAGATTCATTTTACTTGATAATCTCTCGTAAAGTTCTGGACCTGAGGTCAGGAAGACCTGAGTTCAAATTATTAGCTATGTGACCTTAGCCCCTTTCTGCCTCAGTATCTTCATATGCAAAATAAATACCTGTAAAATAGGGATAATAATAGTACCTACCCCTTAGAATTGTTGTAAAGATCAAAAAGATATCACTTTTAAGGCATGTTACAAACCTTGAAGTATTCTGCAATGCTACATATTCTTGTTATTAGGGCAACTAAATGGCACATTGGAGAGAATATTGGGCCTAAAATCAAGAAGATTCGTTTTCCTGAATTCAAATCTGACCTCTGACATTAGCTGTAAGAGCCTGAGCAAGTCACTTAACCCCATTTGTCTCAGATCTTTATCTATAAAATAAACTGGAGAAGAAAATAACAAACCATTCTAGTATCTTTGCCAAGAAAACCCCAAATGTGGTCAAAAAAAATTGGACATGACTGGAAAACAACTGAACAACAATATTATTGCTATTATCATTACAAAGATTTTGTTTTTCCACCCTAAGGAGAAATTGGGAGGAAAAGTGAGTTAGCAATAATATTGCCCATTAAAAAAAGAGAGAGAGAAAGAGAAGAGTATCATTAAAGCATTTTTAAATGCAAAGAAGCAAACAAAAGGAAGATCAGAAGGAAACATATACAAAAAGGACAACTTTGAAAGGAAGATAGAATTTATTATCTACTTAACAGGAAAAGCTGGCTATACATAAGAGAGATTTGTGGTTTCATTTACAATCCTTATTATCTACTTTACTTTGCACATGGAAACGTTCATTTAAAAATATTTTTTTTAAAAAGGATCTTACATTTTATTAGGGAATATAAATAAGCAAATGAATAAGTAAATAAAACAATTTGAAAAAAGAGACAAGAAATACATATCCAGAGAGATATATAGAAAATTTCTCAGGGGATTAGAAAAGACTTTCCTGTAGGAACTGGTGCCTGAGAGAAGCTTTAAATGAAGCTGGGTATTCTGAGTTAAAAGAGAGGCAGAGATGAAGTGAGAGTATATTCTACACATGTGGAACAGCTGTGAAAATCTATAGAGGTGATATACAGAATGCTAGTTTTTATTCACTAGGTTGGGATGTAGTTCATCTGGGTCTACTGACATATTCCTGAAGGGAAGCCAGCTGCTCCTTTACTTATCTTTGGAATCATCTCTCTATTTGCTATTTTCTCAACCAATCCAAAGATTATGCTTCTTAGCAGAGAAACCTTAATCAAAATGAGCATCGGGTAGTTGTGCTTTCTGTTGTCTATCATCATTCCCTCCACGCCAAGCAGCATCCAACCCACATGAGGACTTGCTGCGAACATTATTCATGTTTCTAGGCATGAATAAGAAGAGCTTTTACCTCCATTTCATAATATCTGTAATTATTCTGTGACTGTTTGCTGTCTGTGTGGTGATAAAAAAGCCTTTTAATTGACTACTGTAACAAACTGAGTACATACAAAGGGGTCCAAATGATGAAGTTGATCCCTCTCCCTGGTAAATTTTAATGAGGAGAAAGAAATGCTGTAGGTTTCTGGATAGGGAAAACAGCTCTTCTACAATGGACAGAGCACTGGGCTTTATTCTCAGGAAGTTGTTCAGCCATTTCAGGTGTGAATGACTTTTCATGATTCTATTTGGGATTTTCTTGACAAAGATACTGTAGTGGTTTGCCATTTCCTTCTCCAGCTCATTTTACAGATGAGGAAATTGAGGCAGAATGAAGTGGCTTGCTCAGAGTCACATAACTAGGAAGTGAGACCAGACTTGAACTCAGGAAAATGAATCTTCCTGACTTCAGACCCTGCACTCTATTTACTGCACCATATAGCTGCCCATGCAGCCAGTAAGACAAATATAAATCCAGCTTCAAAAACTTAATAATTGTGTGACACTGGGCAAGTCAATTAATGTTCTATGCCTCAGTTCTTTTAACTACAAAATGGGAGTTTTAAAGCACCTCCCTATGTTGTTATAAGTATCAAATGAGTCAGTACTTGTAAAGTGCTTAACACGAGTCTTTAAATAAATGCTTGTTTTCTTCTTTCCCTGACCTGGCAGACATATAGCTTTGAACATATGATACTTTTGTTCAGTTAAAAACTTTTTTTTATTATGCTTCACATTCATTAACAGCCTCAGTTTTTGGCATTCTGATAGGAAAAACAAGAGCATTCCATATTTTTGTATTCATCCTCCATTATATGCCCTTGCTTCCATCTCTTTTATGTGACTTAATTGAGCTCTAAATTCGTCTATTAATTACTTGTATATCCATGCTGGCATATCCTTTTTAGGCAACATATCCTTTTCCTACTTAAATAAGTGTTTCTTTTAGTCCCTTCAGAATTTAGTTCTTGAAAGCTCTCTCATGGATTGACTTTTCCTGATGAATTTTAGTCTTTGAAGCATTTGAATCTGTTCTCCCAAATCTCAGGTACAGGTCAGACTATACTAGATACTTACTAGATGTGTGTCATCCTGGGAAAGACATAACACTATTTGCCTTAGTTTTCTCACTGTAAAATTAGCTGCAGAAGCAAAAGGAAAATTATTCCAGTTTGTCAAGAAAATCCAAAATAGGGTCACAAAGAATCAGACATGATTGAAAACAAATTTTTATTCTTTCCTGATCTTAGAACTGAGGCAAACTTTTATATTCATCCTCCTTTACTTGTCTTTGCAAATGATGGATTAAGTATCAGAAAAAGAAACATAGGTTACAACCTTGTAAATCTCTAAAGGTTGGACACAAAAGCTCCCTCAACAACTAGAGCTAGTAGCATCACTAGTTAACTCCAATGAGGACTGAAGCTCATTCCTGAGCTTGGACACAGTCCAAGAGTAAAACAGTTTGACAATCAAGTCACCATGGTCTACAAGAAAAAACTTGCCCATTGATTATTCCATATCCAGAAGTGAACTTAGTATGAACTTATTGGAAGTAGAAAAGCACTTCCAGATCCAGGAAATTGTCCTCCCAGGGTGGGGAAGGAACGTTTTATAGCAACCACTTTAAGTTTGAGTCCACTTACACAAGAAACTGAGTATAGGTAAGAGGAAGAGTGTTCCTTATGTTCAGGGAGCTAGAGCTAAGTTACAATTCATACAAGTTAAAATAATGCAAAATTTGATAAATTGGGAATTATAAAATGATACCAGGTCACACTGTGAGCCAATATTCAATTATGTGATTTGAACAAAGAAAATTGAAGATTTTAACATTCACCCACTGCATTGTCAGTCCGCAATTGCCTATCATTGTATGTGGATGTGATGTGCTGCTACATACTATATTGACAACATTGTGTTAATTTTTTTTAAAAGAACCCTTGACAAAATGGACAACTAGAAGACAATATGGAAATACTGCTGTTTTTTTTTTTAAGAGGCTTGTTAAAACATTGAAACAAAAATATGGTGAAATTGAATGTCTTGAACATGGTCACAGCAATTCTAAAATGGAATGAGATGTCAGAATGTCTGGATCCACACTATAGAATATTATAAAACATGCAGGCAAAATAAAAGAAAAAGACAAAGGTGCATCAGGTTTTTTGTGATTTACAAACAACTACAAGGTAAAAAGTATTACAGTGATAGAAATGAATCATCTTTTAACTGTATAGATTGAGGATTCTAATAAAAAATGTATTTCACTTAACAAAGCAGCCATTCAGACAAAAGTTTCTAGCGTATTTAAGGCAGTGAAAGAAAATGAAAATAAAGTGGATAGCAGGAGAATTTTTATTCCAGCACTGATTGTTTGGTTTGATTGCTTTACAAAAAAAAAAAAGAGTTCAATTGTATTATGTTAAAAATATCAAAGAGACAAGTGCAGATGAGGTTGGGGCAGTTAAGTATCCTAATGTTTTAAAGAAAATAATTCAAGAAAATAGATACACTGATCTTTGTGTGAATGAAACAGGTTTATTTGGGGTAAAATGCCTTCTAGAATGTATATTTCTAAAAAAGAAAAAACTCAAGCTGAATCTAACGAATGTAAGGGCAGGGTTTGGGGAGGGAAGGAAGGAGCCAGCTAGGTGACACTGTGGATAGAATATCATATCTGAAGTCAGGAAGACTTGAACTCAAATCTGGTCTGAGATGCCAGCTTGTAACCCTGGGCAAGTCACTTAATCCTGTTTCCCCTCAATTTCCTCATCTGTAGAATGAACTGCAGAAGAAAATGACAAACTACTTCAGTATCTTTACTAAGAAAATCCCAAATAGGTCACAAAGAGTTTGACATGACTGAAATGACCAAAAAGGTCATTATAGAGATAATACAGAAGAGAATTTAATAATTAAACTAATATATGTTTATTGATCTCAAAATCCTCATCATATTTTGGAAATTTGCTTCAAGAAGACAGCATGTTAATGACAATATAACAAATAGTTGTCTCAGTATGGCTCAGTGGAGAGGCAGCAGATACTACTAAACATCTTTTCTTCTTACTCTTCATGATCTCTTATATAATTGTTCCCCCATGGGAAGCCATTAGCTCCTCTTACAAGTACTCAGGTTCACAAGGCTATACATAAGAACAAGTTTATTTACAAACTAATAAATACAAAACCAACTTGCTTCCAAGCTTAAAAAGAAAACACACACACACACACACACACACACACACACACACACACACACACACACCCTCTTTTCCCTATCTTTTTTATTCTACTCTCTGACCAATCTTGCTTCTAGAGAACTATATAGTTTTTAGGTATGTCCCAAGATAGTGGTAAAATGGAAAAGTTTGCTCCTACATATCAGAGTTCTTTGCCAGGGCCTCTTTGTGTCATTTCTTTTTCCTTGGCAGCTCTCACTAGACATTGCTGGTCCTAGAGCCCTATAAATTTCTATTTCCCAGTTCCTGTAGTTTAACTCCTTTGCTAACATGAAGTACTTTTACTCCCCAGCAGGTGGAGAAAAATGTCTTAACCCAGATCAGTTTTTTAGCCATGACTTCATGTGGAATTACCACAGTGGAGCCTTTAATTCATTTGATTGTTTATAATTTTTTTAAAAATGTAGCTCAGGGCAAGAAGACCTCCATTTTTTCAAAGTCTTTAATATGCTTTGTAAACTAAGTCATGTAGTTTTTGAAGTTAGATTTCCCAAATCTCTAAAGGTTCTATAGGAACATTTTCTTATTGTACTATTCAAACAAACCTCTCTCTCTCTCTCTCTCTTGAAATCCATATAGGGAGTATCCCTCTACACTCAAGACTCAATATAGGAAAAGGAATGTGCATAATGATGTGTGCAATGTCTACTCTGGGATCATTATTGTTTGCTTGCTTTCAATCCCTTTGTTATAGAGGAAGTTGGTATAAGACTTTCACTCCTATCATCACACATACACTCCTTCTCCCCATTGGGAAGCTTAAAGTTTAGAGAGGCACTCCTGCTCTCTTTCCCCACTTGTCTTTCTGTTCCCCATTTTCCTATAGTTAAGCCGAGTGTGCTTACCCAAATTATGCTAGTGTTTGTGAATTATTTCCAAAAGATAGGGGTAATTCAAATCTGGCTTCCAAAAGCTAACGAAGTTACATTGAGAAGGAACCAGTGCCAAGGAAAGAGATTTTGTAGTCCCACTATAACTACAAACCTCTTAAAAAGAACTATTTCTTCTCCTATTTATTCTTCCTACATTCTGCTTTTTCTACCACCTCAAGTGGCCAACTTGAGCCTACTCATTGAGTTTTAGAGAACTACAGTGCTAAGGCTGCAAAAAGTGGAATAGTCCTTCATAGAAAATTCAGATTTTTTACAAATTTAGATACATGGAATAGTTTGGAATAAGTTTTGGTGTGTAACATCACTTCAAACAGCTTCTTACAAAGGTCCTGAATCTTAATTGCCCTTTAGTATTCTGAAAACTCCCTTGCCATTGATATCTTACATTGTCTCCTTTCTTTTACATAACCTTTCAACTATACTAACACTCAATTTTATATGCTCAATTTTGAATGATAGAATATTAGAAAGGAATTTAAACACCATCTAAATTTGAATCCCCTCATTTTATGGATTAAGGAAATTGAGGCCCAGAGATTAAGTCCACATTGCTGAGCTAAAAGCTCAAAAATATTGAGTCTTTTTATTGCAGATCATGATCTTCAAGCTAAATTATATGAGGCTCTTTGGAGACATGCAAAAATTAATGTTAATTTAATTTACGAGTTAGGACTGATGCTCTTAAAGTCAATATAATCTGAGTGTAGAGATAAGACTAGAACATATTAAACAACAGTGGTTAACATAGGAATACATGAAATTAAGTAATCAATTATGTGCTATAAGTTAAGAAGCATTTATTAAGCCTCTACTTTATCCCAGTCACTGCACTAAGCCATGAGGGTACAAAATAGAGAGCAAAAAACAGTCCTTACTCCATGAAGTTTACAGATTTGGGGAGAGAGAATATATAAACTACTATATACAAAAAAAAGATATAGAAAGGATAAATTGCAGGTAATCTTAGATGAAAAGTAAGGTTAAAGAGGACTGGAAAAGGGAATTTAGCATAGACTTGAAGGAAGTCAGGATGTGAAGATGAAGAGAGAGAGAGTTCCAGGTATGAAACCACTCAGTAAAAATACCTGGAATTGAGAGATGGAGCTTCTTCAAGGTACAACAAGTAGACCAATGTCACTGGACCCCATTGTATTTGAAAGTCTGTAGAGAATAAAAGAACTAGAAAAATAGGAAAGAGTTTTAAAATCCAAAGGGTTAATATTTGATCATAATGAACAGAGTCACTGGATTTTTTGAATGGGAGATAGAAGTGGTCTAGCATAGGCAGATCTTTACTTTGGGAAGATCAATTTGACACCTAAATGGATAATGGACTGGAATGAGGTGGGGGTGGGGTGCTTTCTGAATATAAATGACAGATAAAAAAGATTAATTAATAAAAGTGAGAATAGTCATGGAAGACTTCACACAGGCAATAGAACTTGAGCTAGGCTGTGATTAAGCTTCATTCTTCTCTGGCCTCCATTCCTGACTCTGTACTTTCTCCACCATGCCACAGAAACCAGCTCACCCCTGAAGCTCACTTAACTCCTAGACTTCTCATAGCAGATCTAATACATTCCACCTTCATGGTCCCTTTCTCTGATTGGCTGGTTTCCTCCGAACCTTCATTTTAAGGATACCAACCAGACCAGCCATATCTTCAATCATCTTAAGACCCTACTGCTAACTCTGAAGTCAACAAGAATAGATCCTCATTAACTCATTTTAGCTCCCCTTTAATGTGTTGTTTTTTCCCATTAGAATATAAATTCCTTGAGAGTAGAGATTGCCTTTCTTTCGTCCTGTATTTGTACTCTTAGTTGGATAGCCACACACAAAAAAAAAATACTTAATAAATTCTTATTGATTTGATGCCTTGGGAGAAATAAAATGAGAAATCGGCATAAATTCAAAGACTTCTAAACCTGAAAGGACATTAGTAATTGTCTAGTAAAAGGTCCTTTAATTTTTTAGATAAGGAAACTAAGACCTAGAGAGGGAAAGTGAATTGGATGAGGTCATATAACTAGTTAAGTGCAAGCTGGAATAGAACCAGCATCCTATCTCCAGTCTAGCACTCTTTCTACTATAACTGATATCTCGATAAGAGACCTATAAAGCAATGGGACCATGAGACACTGCTGAAACCAAACTGACTAAAGCTGAAGTTAGATATTGGGAAATATTGGGAAATAACATTAGAGAATTTTCAGTTCTAGTCTAAAGATCATATGTATTGACAACTGAGTTAATTATAAAAAACATGGATGAGTAGAGAAAGTACCTTCCTATCCCCCATTCCTAAAATGCACTCCTTCCTTAACCTTGCCTTTTACAATCCTTGGTTTCCTTTAAGAAAATATCAGTGTTTTGTTCTGTATAAGCATAAAGCCAAGGGTATGCTAGAACCAATTCATACAAGATTACTAGTTGTTCAGTTTTCAGTGTGGGGTACAGACATCTTGGAAATTGGCGAATGCTAAAAATCAGGGTTTGAGTTATTATTCTGTTGATTTAGACTTATAAAAGTGAGGGAGGAATATTTAACAAAGCAGATTACATGTTAAAGTATGACCCTGTCTATATTTTTTGGACAATCAGTTGACCATATCTCTGCACTAATTAGCATCCTATTGAACAATAAAGTTCTTTCTTAAGTGTATCTTCACCATTCACCTATGTTGTAAATTATATTCAATCAACAAATATTTATTAATTACCTATTATGTACTAGGTACTATTCTAAACCCTGGAGATACAAGTAATAAGATAATAAATAAATAGGTAGGTAAGTAGATAGGTAGCTAGATAGATAAGATAGATAAAAAATAATCCCTATTTGCAAGCACTGACATTCTAATGGTATAGACAAAAAGAACACATATAATTATAAAGTGAATATAAATATATACAAAGTAGTTCAGTACAAGTAGCTTGGGAGAAAAAGTTAGGGAGTATCAGGAAAGTCTTTTGCTGCTTGAGTTGCAATTTAAAGAGAAGAACTCTATAAACTACATAGAGATAAAGATTGAGTACTTTCTAGTCATGTGGAATAGCCAGTTCAAAAGGATAAAGGCAGAAAATGGAATGTTATATGTGAGGAACAAAGAGAATGCCAATTTAGCTGGATCATAGAATGTGAGGGAGAGGAGTAGAAAGGGACACTCAAAATTTGGAACTCATAATATTTAAAAATTAACATTAAAAATAAATTTTTAAAATTCACAGCCCCAAAATAAGAACCTCTATTAAGATGTCTCCAGAATGTCGAATTTAAAATATCCAAAAGGCAAGCGGTGATGCTGGGCTTAAGCCCAGAGGACAGACTGAGGCTGGATACATAGATCAGAGAATAAACAACACAAAAGTAACTGGAATCCCTTAGTTTACCAAGAGTATAGACAGAAAAGAAAAGTGGGATTAGTTCAGCACTCTGGGAACATATAATGGATTCCTTAGTATATGTGTATGTCATACTTGCCAGACCAAGGAGAAATTTAACTCTAAACACAAA
This sequence comes from Antechinus flavipes, assembly GCF_016432865.1. Lineage (NCBI taxonomy): Eukaryota > Metazoa > Chordata > Mammalia > Dasyuromorphia > Dasyuridae > Antechinus > Antechinus flavipes. The sequence continues at coordinate 551,169,830 of NC_067399.1, read as the reverse complement.
ACAAGTATTTCATAGTGATAATCGAACATAAGATCCTGTAATTTCTTTATTTTAGAAAATCTCCTCAAAACTCTAAGAGGTTAACTGATTTGCCTAGAGTCACACAATCAGTATGTATTGAAAGCAGAATTTAAATCTGGGACTTCCAGATTCCAAGGCTAATTCTATCTCCTATAGTACAAATTCTCTTTCATCTGTTACTAATGTTCATTAAAATGATATCCATAAAGCAAATATTCAAATAAGGAATGGCTATATATTAGTATATGGGTGTGTATAGATACATACTCAAAAATTTGGAGGTAGAAAAATTTAGAGCTCACTGGACGCCAGTGAATCCAACTGACATTTCTTACAGACAAGGAAACTGAGTCCCAGAAATATTAATAAGCTGTCCAAGGTGACACTGGAAAAACTAGGATTTAAATCTAGTTTCAAATTAAAACTAGGATTTAATGATAAACCCAGAATTTCTCCCACCCCTTAATTTTTTTTTTTGAATGTTGACAGTCTTTTATAGACTGGCCCTTCCCTTCCTCCCCCAGATAATTCTGAATTAATGCTGTTTAAAGATATGCAATTGCATTGTTTCCAAAGTGTTCTGATATTCACAGATAAAAAGTGTTTTCAGTGTTGTCAGGTTTTAATACATATCACTGAAGGGGCTTTTGACCAATCAAGTTGTTTTGCTGACTTTGGCACATTTTCATGGTGAAATGAGAAATTACTTGGCATTGTTTACAGATTCCAAATAGTCCTCACAGGAGCTATTAGGTTCTCACATGGGATCTCATAAAAAAAAAAAAAAAAGTTTTTTAATAAAAAAAGGTATGTTACAGAATTTGGCTGTGTGGCTTGATTAAGCAAGACACATTTTATTACAAACTTCAAAGAGAGTTTCCTAATAGTTTCCCCCCCATCTTTGAATAGTGCCACCCAGGAAATAGCCATTAGTAGATATTGGATCACAAGCATGCAGTACCTTTAACTTATCTCATCCTAGGAGGTGCCAGGGAATGCCAGTAATGTTTGGGCTGTCATCCAGGAAATGTATAAATCCTACATGAAGTGAATTCCAGTGCTGCTTTTTATTGCCCACATGGAAGGTAAATGGAGCTTTTTGGATTCTACATGTGTCAGACCAATTAAAATGATCTGAGGCCAAATTCATGTCTGTGGAAAGCTCCTATTCCAAAGTCATACATTTCTTGTGGAGGCAGTGTAATAGAGTGAATAATTATAGGATATAGAGGTGGAAGAACTGAGATGAAATCTGGACTCCCCCACTGACTAGCTTTGTGATCTTAAAAAAAGAACCTCAGTTTCCTCATTTAGGAAATGGAAATACTAAAACCTGGATTATCAAGTTCACAGAGGTGTTATAAGAAAAGTATGTGCTTAAAACACTATAGAAATGTTCCTGCACATTTTCACCTCCTTTCTTTCTGTGCAGAGGATAGAGGAAAGTATCTAGATGTGAAATTCTTGCCTATAATGTCTAATTTATTTGGCATGTTGGTTAGTTTTGCAATTTTCCCCTTCTCCTTTTTATTCTTTGTTATAAGGAATCTCTCTCAGAGAGATGAAAGAGGATAGCAAGGGTTATAGTTGAAATGTAGGTATATAAAAATAAAGATTTTTTAAAAAAGAAATAAATATCATTCTTTAAAAGTTCAATTAATCTCCTCCTCATAAGATGGCTGGCCTCACTTGAGACTATATAATAATTAGCCATTTATAAAAGAGGTATATCCCATGATTCAGGACCTCCCAAAGTTCTAAGCTCACAAGACTAAACCCAATCCTTTGGATAGATCAAAGAAAGTTTATTCTTTCTGTCCTTGACTTGGAGTTTACTCTAAATATAACGGCTTACAGAAATGTCAAAAAAACCCTAGCTCTTGAGCAAGTATTTCAGGTAACAATTTGGGTAATGGAGGAGACAACTCTTATTTTACCCCAAAGAAAATGCAGAAGACACAAAGGAGGTCAAAAACAGAAAGCATGTACAGCACCTATTAGACTCATAAGAACTTATAAATAGATCCAGAAAATACAAAGCATTCAAAAGGCCTTATATTCCCAAGAGAAGGCAACTGAGGCTGCAGAACAAGCAGCAAAACTACCCATTGAACCTAACTTCCTTTATCACTCACTTAATATTCAGAGGCATGGCAACATTCAGTTCTTTACCTTCTCCAAATTGTGGTGCTTTTTAGCGCCCCTATTGATATTTTTTCTTTCTCAGAGGTAATATTACTTCGGAATTTCCATCTCTCTAGAAGACCTAATCCCCAAATTCTTACTCTTGGCCACTCTCATGTTTGGGTTATCAATAGGCCAATTCCCAAGCTGGTATTATCTAGGAAACAACACTTTTATGGATAGATTCTGGGATCATGTCATACAAAAAGACAGAATCTCCCCTCCTCTACTCAAGAGGATGACATTTAGGAACATTGTTCCTAACAGCTTACTGTTATGATTGTTTGTCCTCCATTCTTGAAGAGGATCATGATATCAGGGAGGTGATACTTTGATATGAAAGTGAATTGAATTTAATTGAATGAGGGCTGTGCAAAGTCACCTGCCTCACTTTCCCCTCCAGAACCATCTGGGTCCTGTGGTAAGATGTAGCTCAGGAGGACTGAGATAGCCCTGGCCTTTGTAAGCTCATGGCTTTTTAAACTAGCTTAAAGATCTTAATTTTAAAAGGTAATGAGTTTCCATCGGCTGAAAGGTACTGCATAAGTCATTCCTACATGAAATTTATCAGTATACTGTCTATTTCAATCTCAAAAAAAAAAACTACAATAAAAATTATTAGACTCTATTAAACAAAAGAGTTACTGAGACTTGAAAAGGTGCTTCAAATAAAATTGGCATACACTTTAAAACTTAGTGATTTTAGGACAAAATTGAGAAAATATGAGAAAATAGAGAAATAAGCATGGGTCAGAAAGAGGCCAAAGATTCATAGATTACAAAAATTACTTTGCCTTTATATCATGTATACTTTCTTCAGGAAAAGAATTGTTAGATGTTGAATGTGGCAAGCACCAAATAATACCATAAAGAATAAAATAAATATTTTAACAGACAGGAAAAGATTTATTAGTGATGTGGGGAATTATCTCACAATTAGCTCTAGGTTTACAATCAGACCACTGATTCATCAGAACTAAGATCAGAATTGTCTAAAAAGAGAGGGAGAGGGAGAAAGGAGAGAAAGAGAGCGAGAAGAGAAAAACACATAGCTTACAACAGAAACAAATTAACTCTAAACTATGTAACCAAATAACTGACAATAAAAATTTGGAAATGGACTACAGAAATAACGTCAACATCAAATATAATAATTCTGTCCGAAGTTTAACCAATTAATTACTACAAAAAGGAGACCAAAGTACCTAGAAAATGCCTTAGCCAACACATACTGTACTTGCTCATCAGAATGGGCCAGCTGACACACCAGGTATCACAAAAGTCTTAGTGCAGTTTCAAAATATTAAAACATTTAGAATACCCTGCATAAAACTTGCTTATAAAACAATATGAATAATTATGAACAATATCATCTCATAAAGCAGAGAGAAGCAGTATCGGATAAAAACCAGTTTAAAGAAAACTTGGCAAGATATGCAAATAGACAAAGCAATCCTAAAAGTTTTGAAGGAAAAAAAGGTAAGAAGTACTTCAAACTGGGAATGGGGGTGGGGAGAGGAAAGAAATATTTCAAATATTATTTAATCAAGTTGTTTACATCATAAGCCACAGTGTCTGGAGCTTAACATCATAGCCTCTGATATATTTATAAAGAAAGTGGAAATGGTACTAAAGGGAAGAAAAATGGGAAAAGCAGCTGGATTGGACCAAGTATATTTACAGGAAGTCCATGCTGGAGATAACACAACTCTGAGAGTGTTGAGATTCCAATATACATGATTTCTGAAGGAAGAGAAGATATTCTAATCTCTTCTTTCCATAAACTCCACCTCCTTTTTCTTGCCTGACTCATTTCTCTTTCCTTTGACTTCCACACATCTCTGCATTCTAGTACCCCAATATATGTCATCTTTCTTTATAAGAATATAAGCTCCTCAGTTTGTAACTATGCTTAGAAAGTTATCAAACTATGCATACCCTTTGATCCACCAGTGTTTCTACTGATTTATATCCCAAAGAGATCTTAAAGAAGGGAAAGGGCCCCACATGTGCAAAAATGTTTGTGGCAACCCTTTTCGTAGTGGCAAGAAACTGGAAACTGAGCGCGTGCCCATTAATTGGAGAATGACTGGATAAATTATGGTATATGAATGTTATTGAATAGTATTGTTCTGTAAGAAACGACCAGCAGGATGGTTTTAGAGATGCTTGGAGAGACCCACATGAACTGATGCAAAGTGAAATGAGCAGAATCAGGAGATCATTATACATCACAACAATAAGACTATATGATGATCAATTCTGACAGATGTGGCTCTCTTCAACATTGAGATGATTCAAACCAATTCCACTTGTGCAATAATGAAGAGAACCATCTACACCCAGAGAGAGAAACATGGGAACTGAGTGTGGACCACAACATAGCATTCTCACTCTTTCTGTTGTTATTTGCTTACATTTTGTTTTTTTTTTTTCTCAGTTTTTTTCTTTTTCTTCCTTCTTAATCTGATTTTTCTTGCGCAACCAGATAACTGTATAAATATGTACATACATATTGAATCTAGCCTGTATTTCAACATATTTAACATGTATTGGATTACCTGCCTGCGAGGGGAGAGGGAGGGAGGAAGAAGGGGAAATTTTGCAACAAAAGGTTATGCAAGAGTCAATGTTGGAAAAATTACCCATGCATATGCTCTGTAAATAAAAAGCTTTAATAAAAAAAAAGAATATAAGCTCCTTGAAAGTTTGTATTTGTATGCCCTATTCATAGCACTGTGAGAGATATTCCGAAAGTGCTCAAGATATGTTTCATCCATTCATCTATAGTAAAATCATGGAAAAATCTTGAAACTTTTTAATATTTTTTAAAATAGAAAAGACTGATAGAATATCAATTAATACCAACCAATAAGTCTATTTTCTCATCTATACAAAATCATTATGTGTCATCCATAGAAGATCAAGGACATTCTTATTGACAATAGATATTAGTAGGAAAGAAACAGCATTTTGCAAGTGATCTTCAATAATGAATCAAATCCTTATCATTTTACAATTAACTGGGAGGGTGGAGAGAAGAGAGAATATTGTACTTGCTGATTATTATGAAAACACATTTGATTTAGTAGACCAAAATATTACTTTACATGGTTTTAATTTTTTTAAATAATATGTCTTCCATTGATATATCAAAATCATTCAATATTTTTGGAAGATATGCTAAGTGAAACGAGCAGAACCAGGAGATCATTATATACCTCAACAACGATACTGTTTGAGGATATATTCTGATGGAAGTGGATCTCTTCGATAAAGAGAGTTAATTCAGATCAAAGATAGACAAAAGCAGCTACACCCAAAGAAAGAACACTGGGAAATGAATATAAACTGCTTGCATTTTTGTTTTTCTTCCCAGGTTATTTCTACCTTCTGAATTCAATTCTCCCTGTGCAACAAGAAAACTGTTCAGTTCTGCACACATATATTGTATCTAGGATATACTGTAACCTATTCAACATGTAAAGGACTGCTTGCCATCTAGGGTAAGGGGTGGAGGGAGGGAGGGGAAAAATCAGAACAGAAGTGAATGCAAGGGATAATGTTGTAAAAAAAATTATCCTGGCATGGGTTCTATCAATAAAAAGTTATTTAAAAAATATTTTTGAAAGATATAGCAACACAAGCAATTCTGTTTAATGGTCTTCTTATAATAAACACCAGATAAGAGATAATATAAGAAGATGTATAGCCTTCAAAGGAATTTTTCATTGTGAAAAGAGAGATCTATGTCACAGTCCAACATGTAAGATTCTCAATAGAAGATAAGAATCTTCTGTTTTTCGATATTTATAGCAAGCCCCAGAATTTTCAGAACCTCCTGGAAAAGATATTTAATATGTCTATCCACACAGGAAAGAAGAAAAAGGTATATTGCTCAGATTTTTACTTTTATTTGATACCCTACAGAGTTTTGTCCATCAGTATGTTTATCTAAGATAGTGCAAATGAATTTTTAAAAAATTGAACAGAGAGAGAATAAAATGTGATTGTTTTGAAGAAATTGCAAATTTTCTTTCCATGAGCACAAATTCCTCACTTTTCAATACTAGTGTTTTACTAGTTCTACTATATGGTAGCTGAACAAGGAATTTCCAAAGAATTGAAAATTAGTATGGAAAACAGGGCAATGGAAAAGTCCATGATAAGTTTGAAAAATATAAACAATAAAGAACTCCAGAGAAAAATAAGAGTAAAAAAAAAAAAAAAAACCATCAAGAAATGATGTAATAGGAAGAGAAGATGGTCTGGTCATATGATATGAAGAATAACAAGTGGCCAGCCAAAGAGCTCCACTTGAACCCTCAAAATGTCAAGTAAAAAGCAAGGAGGGTCTCAAACATAGTGGCTAGACTTTCTGTAGTAACTTTAAAAGAATAAATAGGAATAGAATGAGCAGGCATACATAGGAGGATATCCTCTGTATGGCGTTAGAGTGTTGGAATCTTTACAAAGTGTAAAGTCATTAGAGTTGATAGAGACAATAATTATCTAATTTAGTATGGTTCAGTATGATTGATCTGATCCTAAAGGAGATGTTGTGGACCAGAAGAAACAAGGTACTAAATGGAACTGAGAAACAATACTTGCGTTCACACCTTTACTCATTGGAGTTCACAAGTATGGGAGATTCACAAAGTTAACTTTGAATTCACACCTCCCTTGAAGCTCTTAGGGCCAGAGAGCACTCTGGGAGGAAACCCATAATCCCACTCTTGTATCCCACAATCCCACTCTTGGAGAAGGAGAATAAATAGAGCTTCAGGGAGCCAGTCAAGTTAGTTACTTTGGAACATTGCCAGGGGTCGGAAAGAAGCACTCTGGGAGATTGAGAGCCAGAAGCTCTCTCTCGGAGGCAAGACAGATTCATTTCCACTTTCACCTTGGTGCTGGCTGGAGGCTGAAGAAAGCAGAGGCAGAAGCAAAGGACAAAGCTGCAAAAGCTCCTAGAACTAAGGGGAGAGAGAGGCCTCTAAGAAAAACTAACCAGGCTATATTGGAGGCAATAAAAGATCAGAACTTTTAGCCCCTGGCTGCATTTGGGTGATTATTACTTTTAACTGAAACTAAGGCTGCCTCCAGAAAACCTCCCCGAGAAACCTGCTCCCACAGAGAATGATTATATTATATTTAAAGAAGAAAAACACCACATTTTGGCACCCTAACAGGTCCCTGTTCGAGCGCCAAAATGTGGTGTTCTTCTTCTTTAATATAATAATGGTTCTCTCTGGAAGAGCAGGTTTCTCGGGGAGGTTTTCTGGAGGCAGCCTTAGTTTCAGTTAAAAGTAATAATCACTCCAAAATGCAGCCAGCTGATTAAAATTCAAACCTTTATTTCTTATCTCTTTCCTTGGTTCCAAGAGCTCCCTCCAAATGTCTCCAAATCCAAAGGTTTGTCCTTCAGCCTCCAGCCCGATTAGTTTTCTTAGAGGCCTCTCTCTCTCCTTGGTCCTAAGAGCTCTTGCAGCTTTGTCCTTTGTTTCTGCCTCTGCTTTCTTCAGCCTCCAGCCAGCACAAAGGTGGTTCCACCTTTGGAACATGGAATGGATCTGAATCCTCTAGCTCAACTCCGAATGTCTCCAGCCAGCACCAAGGTGAAAGTTGGAAATGAATCTGTCTTGCCTCCAAGAGAGGGCTTGTGGCACTCCCAGAGTGCTCCATGTCTGTCCCAGAGTGCTCTCTGGCCCTAAGAGCTTCTTGCTTATATGAGCTCTCTAAAGCATTGTTTCTTAGTACCTTATTTCTTCTAGCCCATAACATCTCCTTGTAAGATCAGATCAATCATACTGAACCATACTAAATTAGATAATTATTGTCTCTATCAACTCTAATGACTTTACACTTTGTAAGGATTCCAACATTGGAGGACTTTTAAAACTATGAGATCACAGATATATTTGAATATTTTAATAAAATGAGGAACTGACCTACATGGCCTCAGAGATTCCTCCCAGCTATAGATATATGTGGTCCCATGATTTTGCAAACTGAACTATAAGCCCTTTAAGGACAGGAACCCATTTCTCTTTTTTTATTTTTAAAATAATTCTATTTTAAAATTGATTTTAATGAATACTAAAAAAGGAACATTTCCATATAAAATAAAGAACATAAAAAGTAATGAAAATATGAATCTATTGGAACTTATTTTTTCAATATATAATAAATTGAATATTTACTTTCAAAGCAATCCTCTTTGTGCTTCCTTCTGAATTTTCTCTAGTTTTCTTTTATGTATCTAAAATAATTCTTCAATGACCTTCTTCTTTTTTTGTCAATCATATCTTTCTAAAAATAGTGAAATCCTAATTGTTCTCTTCCTCCAATTAAAAAAAAAAAAGAAAACAATCCTTTGTAACAAGTAAGCATTATCTGAAAAAAGAGGGAAATGAAAATGTTGAGGGATCTTTAGGAAAACAAACACACTAGTGTTCAACCATTGTGGACAATAATTTAGAACTAAGCCCCCAAAAGTATTAAATTGTGAATACCCTTTGACCCAGATAACTGGACCTCTATTCCCAAAGAGATCAAGAAAGAAAAAGAACCTTCATATTTACAAAAATGTTTATAGACTTGAGCAGCTCTTTTCATGATAGCAAAGAATTGGAACATAAAGAGGGTATCCTCTTATTGGGAAATTTATATGATATTTATATAATATGGTATATGAATATGATAAAATATTATGCCATAAGAAATGACCAAGTTGATAATTTCCAAAGAAACCAGTATATGAACTAATGTAGAAAATGTGAGCAAAATTAGGAGATCAATTTATATAATAATAACAATTTAATGAAAAACAACTCTGAAAGACTCTGGAACATTGATGAATTCAGTGATAAATCATAAATCCAGAATATTGGAAAAGAAACATACTCTTACCTCTTGTCAAAAAGAGAATGAATTTAAAATGCAGCAACATATTTTGAGAGCCTGACAAACATAGGTATTTATTTTTAATGGACTGCATGTTTATCATGAGAATTTTAGTTTTTATTTTGTTTTGGGTTTGGTTTTTTTGGTATTGATGTTATTCAATGGGAAGTCAGAGCAACATATTATAAATGCATGTAAATAAACAAATAAACTAGCCATGGTGGTCAATACTTATAACTCTTGCTACCAAAAAGGCTGAGACTAGTGGATTTTTTGATCTTGGGGGTTCTGAACTGTAGCAGATTAAGCTACACAAGTGTCTTCACTAACTGCAGTAGATATGGCAACCCCCTGGAAGGCAGGGGCCACAAGGTTACTTAACGTAAGGAGGGGCAAACCCGCCCATGTTAGAAAAAGACCAAGGCAAACCTCTAATGCCAGAGTGGCTTTGGTCTGTAAATTGGCCATTTAATTCCAACCTAAGTGAGATAGAGATATCAGACAAATAGACAAAAAGACAGATAGATTTAAAAAATAATAATCAAGCAAAACAAATCCACATCTTTTCCATGTCCAAAAACATGCGTCTCATTCTACACCTTAGTCTATTACCTCTCTGTCCTCGGGAGTAATAATTCACCACAACTATGAAAATTCTCAAGTCTTTCAAAGTTGTCATTATTTATAATGAAGTTGTTATTGTATAATTTCCTGATTCTACTCATTTCATTCTGCCTCTGTCCATGTGAGTCTTTTCAGGCTTCTCAGAAATCACCCTTTTATCATTTTATGACACAATAATATCCCATTATATTTATGTACCATAATTTATTCAGATTAACTTAATTGAAGGCTGTCTCCTTTGTTTATCATTCTTTGCGATAATAAAAGGTGCTGCTATAATTTTTTGTGTGTATATAAGGCAGTGATGATTTCTTTTTTTTTATTCTACATTATTTATACCACCTAACAGGACTCACCACACAATAAGTGTTTAGAACTTAACAATGTTCGTTGAATTAGAAGAATACCCAGCCTGATTCAGGAATATGACACTTGCAATAGTAGGCATTTCTGGAGAAATTAATATTGTCTCTCCCTCTCCCCAGGCCCCTTTTATATTATTTTCCCTCATGTTCTTTTTTATATATAAATGTATCCTCATTGCTTAGCTCAGTGCCAGGCACATAGTAAGTGACTGATAAAATCTTTATCATTCCTTCCTTCCTTCATCCATTCAATATAAACAATGCTAATATCAATGGGAGTACCCCACCAAAAATGCAGAATATCAGGGTTAAAATCTAATATCCAGCATGAGTTTTGATCTTGAATCATTAGTAGTGCTCCATTAATACTTGAAATGTGCTTGCATCCTTAAAATGCATTAAATTTTCCATTAAATATAAGAAAGTCTCTAGGACATCTCATTGAATCTAACAACGGATTGAATCCAAAGAGAACTAGAAGTTGACAAAAAAAAATAAGATAATATAAACTTCCAGTCCAGAGGGTGTAGAAAGAAACATATGCCCAGCTTACTGAAGCAGACTAGGACAAGACTGGTTTGGCTGATGCAGACAGGTTTGTAACATTCTGATGACACTTCAGTATGGGTTTCACTTTTTATATTGCATGGGTCTTCTAAACAGATGGTATATACTGTAACTGTGTCATTCTTGAAAGGCACAAAGCACTTTTCAAGATGTGGAAAGACAATCCACCCAATCTTGCTCCCTGTATTTGTATTTAAAGTCAATACCTCTTCATATAGGACACATCTGTTCTTAACTATCTACCTGGCATTTCTACAAAGTCTTTTGGCACAAGTTCAGAAGCCAGTCCTCATGGCTGCAATAGATAAAAAGCATTAGTCATCCAAAGCTCTCTCGGCTTCCTGTCAAATTTTAAATGACTGAATCTCATCTTTTGATAGTTTCACTTTTCTCAGCCGCCTGCAAAAGTGACTGCATCATCTTTCACTGATGGACAGGAAGTCAAATGTCTTCAACTTGAAAAATATTTATTTTCCCCGAATGACGCAATGGTAAGAAGAGTATACTAGTCTAGAAAGCAGCATTTAAAATTATCCAGGTGATACAGCCATAGAATGCAGAATAATATTTCTGCATGAATCATGTGTTCTTCCCCTGTGAATTATGCCAGGGGATTTGCAAACATTAGTTCTCTAATCCATACAATGATCCTTTAAACAGTGCAGGAAATAGGAATGAATTATTCCGGGGATAGTAAAGCTGTATCAGCACACCCAAACTTGAGGGGGGGTGGTGGTAAGGAAGGGAGGGAGAAGGAAAGAACAATCTGATTGAATTCACTCAACCAAGCAGCTATTCTGAAATAAAAATTCACATTTACATTGTGCTTTGAGGTTTGTGATGTATTCTTCTTGGTTTCCTCACAATCTTAAAAGATTAGTATTGCATTATTATTCCTATTGTAAATGAGGAAACTGAGTCTTAGAACACTTCTGTGTCTTGCACAGTCACACAGCTAAGTGGTGAGTCATGAATTATAGAGTCTTGTGAGAAGGTATTATAAAGGAGATCTAGTCCAATTTCCCACCCAGTGAGAGAATTCTGCTTTGCTTGAACACTTCCAGTAAAGGAAAACTCATTACCTCTCAGGAAAACACATTTTATTTTTGAAAAAAAAAAAAAAAGCTCTGGCTTGTTTGCTTTTAACAAAAAGCTCTTATTACAAAATTCTGCATTAAACAGAACCTAAATACATCTTCCTTCCCCTAGGACAGCAGTTATAGAAGAGGCCCTACCTAAGCCATTGACACACTGAAACTGAAGGACTCCAGAGCTAAGTAGATCTGCATCAAACAGTAGAACTGAACATATATCAAGATCAGTGATAAAGAAATAGAAGTCAATAATGCATCTACTTGGGGAATTTACATCTACATCTACAAACTGAAATGGAAGGGAACTGGGTTCCCAGTTCTGCTCTATATCTGATAAAGAATCCCTTCAAAAACATACTAAATAAGCTGTTTTGTCATTTTCAGTTGTATCTGACTTTATAACTCTATTTAGGATTTTCTTGGCAATGACATTGGAATGGTTTGCCGTTTCCTTCTCCACCTCATTTTATAGATGGGGAAACAGAGGTAAACAGGTTTAAGTGACTTGTACAGGGTCACATTGCTAAGACTGACTTTCCTGACTCTAAGCACAGCACACTATCCACTGTACCACCTTGTTGTCTCATTAAATAAGTAGTCATCCAGTATTTGCCTAGAAAATTAAATTAAAATGGAACCTACATTTTTCCAGACAACCTATTCAATTTCTGAAGATTTCTAATTCTTTGGAAGTTTTCCCTATTTCTAGCTGAAAATGGATTTTTTACAATTTCTATACCTACTTCTATTCTCTGAGACCAAGAAAAAAATCTAATCCCTCTTACATATTACAGCCCTTCATATTTGAAGACAGTATCCCTTTCCATTATCTCCCCACATCCATTAATCTTTTTTTTTTTTAACTGAGGCAATTGGGGTTAAGTGACTTGCCCAGAGTCACACAGCTAGAAAGTGTTAAGTGTCTGAGATCAGATTTGAACTCAGATCCTCCTGAGTTCAGGGCTGGTTCTCTATCCACTGTACCACCTAGCTGCCCCCATTACTTTTTTTCCAGATAAAATATCCCCATTTACTTTAACCTTACCTTACACATTATGAACTTGAAGCTCTTCACTCACCTGGCAACCTTCATCTAGATACTACCTAGTTTATCATAACTAAAATATGTATGTATGTGTATACATACATATATTTATATTAAAACACATATATAATGAAGAGAAAGACAGAAGAGACTATAGTGATAGAACATAGCATTAGAATGTAGCAGTATAGAAATCTGGAGTTAGCTACAATAAGAAAAGAAAAAAACTCCAACTGATGGTTGAGCATTTTACTGTCACAGATTATGTACTCTTATCTATTCTCGAACATACAAAGGAAAATAACAGGGAGAACATTAACAGAATTGGGATAGGGAAGGGGATCAGGAGACAATAGGACAGTACGAAAGTTAAAATACCTGATATGCTTCTGACATTATAACTCTGCAAATTAAATTCCCTCAGTGTTGAAACCCTCCTTTCTCTCCTTCCCCTCCCAAAGATATGACCTCCTTTGACAAACACAATTGGGAGAACCAAGAGGATGACACATTTTTCCAGTGATATCCAGATCCTGACTAAAGATGAGGACAGGTAGGGAAACAACATGACAAGCCTTGAGTGACTCATATTGCTTAAGAGAATTGGGTGGAAGGAAAAGGAAAAGGAGAGGAAGGAAGAATTGAGACACTGAAGGAGGTGGCTTCAAGGGAGAGCCTCCAAGCTATTCCTTCTTCAGGATCATATGCTAGGAATGGTAGCTTCCAGTGTCTTTAGGTAGACAGTTCTTAAGCAGTGAACCCAGTCAACATGGTCATATGACTTTATCCAGCTGTGCTCAATAAAATTTGAGTAAGGAAGAAGCCAATTTTTAACTCAGGATTCCATTTAGCAAAAGTGTAATTGGTATTAGGACAAGGGAGCAAGTTAGAGTGTATGTTTGAATTAGCCAAGGATAGATAGGGTTAAGACTGAAAGAGTAGAGAGGGATCAAAGCTGATAAGGTTAGAAGGAATAAAAGAGAAAGAGATATGAAAGGATGGGAGACAGTTGCCAAAAAAGGGTATTTAAGATAATGAGTCATGTAGTGAAATAAATACTGTTGATGGTCAGAACAAAGTTTTGACTATCTAAGAATGGCAGATGTGGAATGAAGATGGAGGGCTCTGGAATTTAGGAGATTTGAGAAATAGGAGACCAGTGCTCAGAGGGGGGAAATAAGAGCAAATATCTGTTCATTGAAATCTCTAACATGAGGACAGAGGTTGGCACAGGGGAAAAAAAAAACTCCAAATCTGACATTGAATTCCAAGAAAGGAGGGATAAAGGCATGACCTTTTGGGCCCACTCCCTGAAGCAATTCAAATAAGGACTATTTGCATGAGTGTCAGTTTTAAAATGAAGACTTCCTAGGTTCCAATACTCATTTCGGTTCCGACATTAGATGATGAAGACCCATGTAAATTATTGATTATGGAGCAAGTCAACATCCTCACTGTGGTAGGGGAAAGGTGAAAACCTATACATAAGATTTACATGAGATGTCTAAATGATATTTATTTTAAAAAAATACTCAGCTGATAAAGGCTTCAGGATGGGTTGAAGACAAGAAGTCTGCTATGGTTCCCCATGTCTGTGTGCAAATCAGGGTGAGGAAGTGGCAGCTCCCCAAGTCACTTACCAACTTTCTCCTTCTGTACAAGAAAGGTTCCACCTCTGAAATGTATTAGACAATGTTCCTTCAGTTTCTATGACTTACAAGACAGTGACTAGTGCAGAAGCAAGATCCCTCTGCATCCAGAGCTTAATTTGGAGTCCTCGATCCTTGTAAGTGGCTGAAGAGACAAAAGAGGAAGAAAGGCAAATGGAGAGAAAATCTGGCTCATCTCACAGCTGCTGCTTTGGAACCTGTTCTTACAGAAACTGGAGTTTTGTTTTTGTGGCTTTTGATGGAAAAGCAAAGAAAAATTTTTAAATAATTAAAAATGAAAAGAGAAAGAAACTCTTCCTCAGACAGGTGGTTAAGAGCTTATACAGAGAACAAAGGTACCAATGTTTTTTTCATGGCCTGAATTTCTGATTTAACTCAACTCTCCTAGACAAATATTCTGATTCTGAAGCATTCAATTGGTACATTGAGCAGGTGAACATTCACCCAGGGCCTTTTGTTCATATATCAGGATGTCTTCAGTCTATGAGTTAGGGCAGCAGGCAAGTGCCAGAACTAGAATAGACCCTAATGTACTATGATGATATTTTAGGCTGAATGATTAAGATGGATGGGTTGAACCTCAAAGGAGGCAAGTGGCCAAAGGATGGACTGGGGAATGAGAATGAAAAACAAGTTCTTCCTGCCCCACTGCTTCAAGGGGCATAAGAGTAGCCCTTAATCCTGTAGAAGGTAACCAGGTATGAAATTTCTGCATTCAGGATATAAACAGAACAATTCTGATCCCTCTTTCACATGAGAGTTTCAAATATGTCAAGACAGCTACAATAGTCATCCTAAGTTTCTTGTTTTTCACACCAAGGATCCCTAATTTCTTCAACTATTTTTCATTTAAGAAAGTTGCCAAACTATCACCATCCTGGTCACCCTTCACTAAGCATGCTTGAATTTGTCAATATATTTATTAATATATACTATAAAACACTGTCTGACCCATGTAGACTTAAATAATAGAACTATTGCATTCCTTAAAATGGACACTGTTTTCTACTCATTTCTTCCAACATCACTCTAATTCTTTTTGTAACCAATTCCTCTTTTTGGTTTGTATAAGCTTTTAATAATCTAAACTCCTAGAGTTTTTTCAGTTGGACTACTGATAAGTTAGCATTTCTCTATCTTCTGAAATTTACCTTTTAAAAAATTCTATATGTAAAACTTTGAATTTATGTACATCAAATTTCATCTTAACAGTTTTGTCCTCTAATGATTCTCCCAGATGCCCCTAGGAGTGGTACCAGGGATGGGAAGGTCTGAAACTTCTCTAGCTGTGGGCAGGAGAAGCCTATAACTTTAAGAAAAAAAATGAATCATTACCATATGGAGCCAAGAGCTGGAGAAGGAGATGGCAAACTCCTTCAGTATCTTTATCAAGAAACCCCAATAGAGTGTCACAAAGAGTCAGACATGAGTGAAATAAATGAACAATTGGCTGTTCTACCAACATACAAATTGGTTACAAAGCTTTATGTGGAAGGCTCAGAATCAGAAGCTGAGATCCAGGCAAGAATTTGAATTGGTACTGGAAACATAAGTAAGATTTCTTTTTTTTTTTGCCTCTGGTGTCTAGTACCACAAGCCTTGCCTTGATTGAGCAAAATGACACATGTTCTTAAATGAGGAATAGAGAAAAGCATATTGATTATTTGGGTTCAAGAAACACCAGGGAATCTACCATGGGGAAAGAATGGAAGAGAGTGGTTTGGGGTAGAAGTTCACTCAAGTTTTCCAATAGTTCCACAATTTTTTTTTCCTGAGGCAATTGGGGTTAAGTGACTTGCTCAAGGTCACTTAGCTAGGAAGTATTAAATGTCTGACGCTGGATTTGAACTCAAGTCCTCCTGACTTCAGGGCCAGGGCTCTATCCACTGGGCCATCTAACTGCCCCAATAGTTCTCCAATTTAAACTAATTTTTCTTGCTAACTTGTGCCATCTGCACATCCAATATCTTCTGTTTTTATCTAAGACTGACAAAGATGCTGATCAGTATATAGACTGAGGATGAGTATTCTTGGGTATCTAGAACAAGAATATCTGAAAAGATTTAGTGTTAGGAGTTATAAAGAATGCTATTGTCACTGACCTTGTTATATAGTCTCATTACTGTCCAACACTTTGTAAATTTCTGTGCCCAAGAACACTAGCGATCCACAGCATAGTTTGTCACATAAGACTTCTTCAGGAAGACATACAGCAGCAGACAAAAAAGTAGGGGAAAACATCAGATTCTTGCAGCTGTATTATGTTTTGGGAATAGATCTCACCTGAATCTTTTTTCCTCCTTCAGACAACTAGATCTATCACATAATGGGCCAGCCTTTAACACCAGCAGAGAAGCCCAGAATCTTTCACCTATATCCACTGCCAAAAGCTAGTTTCAGAAGGAGATATCCTTCTCAAGACCATAATCAACAGGTTTTGCTTTCAGGTTCCCACAACTCTATTTCCTTACTTACTGATACTGTTCATTGAAAGTCTACTTCCAGAATAACAGAATAACACCTCACCCAAACTCCGCCCCCCCTTTAAATCTTTGATACTAAGCAAAATTTTTATTAGCACTCCCTTACAACCATCTCTAGCCCTAATACCTACAAATTTGCGTTTCAAATACTTTGGGTGGGATCTCCTTTTATGTACTGTAATATGGAAGACATGTTTGCATATATACTAAAGAGGTGAAGAATTACCAATGAGGATCGGTCAATCTACATTGGAGGCTTAAAAGGACTTGGATTTCTGAAATCCAAGGATCCTTTCCCTGCTACAGAACATCTGATTCTTTCTTATTGTCTTATTATGTAACAACAAAACCTTTTAAATTTGCTGCCAACCTGGAACCGAAAATGCATATGAGAGGCACAAATAGATGAATTCTGTGTGTGTGTGTGTGTGTGTGTGTGTGTGTGTGTCTCTGTCTCTTTGTCTCTCTTTCTCTCTCACTCCCTCTTTCCCTCCCTCTTCTGTCTCTTAGTCTCTGTCTGTTTCTCTTGGTGTATCTGTGTGTCTGTCTACTTTTTCTTCACCCAGCTTTCAAGTAAGGAGGAAGAGCTATCTTGGGCCTTAGGATGAAGGAGGACCTAAAGTGAGACTCTCCATCTCACCTAGACACTATGTGGCCATGAACATATAGCTCATTATTTTTCTCTCTGTAAAATTTATTCTTTCCTGATCTTAGATGAATGAATATCAGATCTAGGAGAGATGAAGTTATGGTCTTATGAGTTTTGAAAGATCAAAAAGAATCACCAGAAGTCCTAAAACTGGAGTTCACAGCAGAGTCCAAAACAGCCTACAGCATTACCAGTCATGGCCAGTGAAGAGCCAGGCCTAAGTAGCAACCTGCCTGAACTTAGCCAGCAATGAATCGATCCTACCACTAAAATATCATGACCTTCAAGCAAGGGAATAATTTAGAAATGACCAAATCTGGTGTTCTGAGTGTGAGTTGGGAGAGTGAGCCTAGAATTAATGCACTATACACTGTGTGATATGTTTTAAGATAACTTCAGTCATATAATTTTTTTAGTCTTTCTTTTCCTGACTCTTGATTCTAGTAGTAAATAGCCAACTCCAAACATGAATAAATAGCCTAACAATCATACTACTTGGAATTTGCATAATGGTCTAGTTTTTTTCTAAGCAATTTGCAAGTATTTCATTTTATCCTCAATAATTCATGTAACCTATACCATAACTACAATTCTCATATTTTTTTACAGATGATCAAAGGCATAGAGCTGTTAGGGTCTGCCCAAGACTCATAAAGACAGTAATCTCTAATCAGCATTTAGTGTCCTGAAGAGTTTAGCTCTTCTAACCTCAAAGCTCAAAGCTCAACGTGCTCTTTCCATTGGTCTATAATCCTTTCTCTTCTGTGTACTTTTCCTGGGGCCAAATAAATGGCAGAGCTGGTGGTGTATCTCCAAAGAAAACATATTCTTATTCAGCTGAAAAGAATTATGGACTAAATCATCCCAACACTAGTTAATTATGCTTGATGGTCAAGCAATCTGAATTAATTTCTGTTCTAAAAAATCATACACTGCAGAAATAAGTGAGAGAAACTAGAAAAGAGAAGGAAAAGGACTTATGTTACAAAAATGTAGCAGCTCTTTTTGTGGTATCAAAGAACTGGAGATTGTGGGGATGCCCATCAACTAGGGAATGTCGGAACAAGTTGTGGTACATGATCATGATGAAATATTATTGTGCTATAAGAAAAGATAAGCAGGAACCTGGAAAGAATTACACGAACTGATGCAAAGTGAAGTGAGCAGAATTAGGAAAACATTACAGCAATATTGTACAATGACATGTGACATATGACAGCTATTCTCAGCAATTCAGTGACCCAAAACAATTGTGAAGGGCCTATGATGATTATGCTATCTACCTCCAGGAAAAAAAAATGAAATCTGAATGCAAATAAAATCATACTGGGCTTTTAAACTTTATTTTTCTTAAAAATTTTTGTCTGCTTTTTTTTTACAATATGACATATAAAAATTTGCTTTGCATGATTGCATATGTATAATCTTTATTAAATTGCTTGCCTTCTTGGTGAGAGATAAAAGGAGGGAGGGTGGAAGAGAAATCAGAACTCAAAATTATGAAGAAGGAGGAGGAAAAGGAAGAGGGCAGGATGAAGAGGGGGAAGTTAAAGATTTTTTTAAATGTAATTAGGAAATATAAAATATTGAAAGGAAAAAGTATCAAATATTTTCAATCAAAAAACATTTATTAAACATAGTCATGGATCTAATGGTTTGGCACCCAAAACAATTATCACAAATCAAATTTGCACATCATACAAGCAGCATGAAAAATATCTTCAAATTAATTTTTTAAATTGAGTTGTCTGGGTTGAGGGAAACTGCTGGGGTTATTTCTAGGAAAGGAAGTAGATTGAGATCTGGGTAGAGAAGATGTCACCTATGGTGTGACCATTGAAATAAAAGGAACTGTACCAGCTAGGAGTTTACTATTATAGCTAATTCTTGATAATTCTATGTTAAACTTGGTTGTTTATGTTTGCTGAAAGAATATAGGAATACACTATTGTCGTTGCCCCTTGCCCCCTAAATTCTGGTGTCTAGAGACAAAAGCTCAGCCCTAATTATGGCTCTGTACATAACCTATCCAAATTAGAGGAAATGAAATAGCATGTGTGAAATACAAAACATAAATCTTAAATACTATATGAATCTATTATTATAACTATTATAACAAAAGTCATAACTTCACATTCCAAGGGGAAAAATCCAAATAAACTAACATATAAAATGTATTCAGTACTTGAACACTATGAAGATTTAGAACAAAACCTGTCTCTGAGAGAACTGAGAGTAAAAAGAAATGGAATGTAAGCTCCTTGACATTTTGTTTTTGTTTTCCCTAGTACCTGGCACATTGCCTACTATATGGGAGGTGCTTAACAGATGTTGATTGATTTGAGCTGGAAGAGTCCTTGGAGGGAGCAAGTAGGTGGTACAGCGGAGAGAGTACTGATTCTAGAGTCAGGAAGACAATTTCTTGAGTTCAAATCCAGGTTCAGACATTATACATGTGTGAGTTTGGGAAAATCATTCAACATGAAATGAGGTGGAGAACACAATAACAAAACATTTCATTATCTTTGTGAAGAAAACCCCAAATAGAGTCACAAAGAGTCAGACATGACTAAAAAACAACTTAACGAGAAGTATTTGCAGACCACCCTAATCCCACAGTCTCATTTTACACAAGTAGGAAACTGAGACTTAGAGACTTACCTCTAGTGATATAGTAATTAGTGATTGAACTGATATCTCTTGATTTCCCACTTAGAAATCTTTCTATTATACCACACTGCTTCTCTTGAATAAAACATTACATAAATAAGGCTTTAGGAATCCATTAGGACTATGACTTAAATGGAACCAAAAATATGCATGACAAATGAGAAAGTAAAAGAAAGACTGAAGGAGGGAAATTTTAAGAAAGAGAAAGCAAGATGACTATGGCATACACATCTTATTGACACACTAGCAAAACTGAGAGAAGCTCTCAGGAGAAATAAGCTGGGGCTTCTAAACTTGGCAAGATCTTTGTTTATGATTCTATCCCTACAAATTACTCTTAAGTCATCAGCAATCAAAATGAAAACCGAAACTCTTATCTATGTTGAGCTGTGCCTAACATTTCTTATACTAGGACAAGAACATCTCTATTAAACTGGTTTTCTGTTGCATTTAAACTCCTATTGGTAACTGGTTATGGGGATATGTGGACCAACTGGAAGTGACAATGACATCAGCTGACTTCCTAAGGAAGAAGCTTCTGGTAGAAATTTTGACTATTCCCAGAAAAGCTCATTTTCTTTCCTAAAAATATTATATCAGCAAGTACAAAACTAAGGTTTTTCCTTTCAAAAAAAATTAGTAGAGGGGTTTTTGATAGACAATTACATAACTGAAATTTTCTTTGTTATGATACAACAAATTTCTCTTCTGCTATTGAAATGCATAAACAGAACAAATCTTTAGAAGAATATTACTTTGGCTTCCTCTGAGGAAAGATGAAATTAAAGAAAAGTACAATCTGCTTTCTGAGCTCGTGCCTGGTCTTTGGTAGAGTATTCGGAATAAATGAGAGCAACAACTGGCTCAGGTGAAGGAAGGATCATTCCCAATATGAATGCTTCTTGAAATTCATTCCAGGGAGATGTGTGAGCCTTCATTGGAGCAGAAAAACAAAAAGCAATCTTTTTGTCACAATCAAACAGTTGAAAAATGTAGCTATCTGCTTCTTACCAAATGTGTCTATTGGAGATAGATGGTATTTTATGGAGTCAACCAAACAGGAAATGAATCAGTGGTAGAAAGAGCAGTAGCTGCAAGAGATTTTTCTTAATTTTATCCAGACTGGAGAACAATAACAATGTCAGAGTCCAGGAGATGTAAGATGTCTGTCTTGTATTGAACAATACCTTTGAATTCAACAATCCATTAAGAAATGCTCTAAATTGGTAGTTTTAAAACCAATCTATCTCACACTTTATTATAACTCCTAATAATCTATTTATCTTAACAAAAAAAAAGTGGAAACTGAACACCTTTGCATTTAGATCTTTATAGGCTTCATTGCAAACTACACATCTATTATGTAAAACAAGCTGAATTAAAAACATTGAGGCTTGTCACCAAGAGGGTTGTCCACAAGTTGATAAATGATGGAGGTTTTAGTAATTCCTGGAACTGTCTAATACATAGAGGAGTTAGAATTTGCATTAGTAGAGGGTGTACCCACACAGATAAGAAATTAGATTTTGAAGGACTGAAGTATGAAAAATCCCACTGAAGCACATAATAATAGTAAAGTAAAGATTGTCCTTGTAGTGAGGTGAACCAAAACATCTATTGCAAGAATCTTTCTTTTGAAGAAGTACAAAGTTGAGTGATACCCGTCCTCTATCTTTAATGCATGAATTAATTATATATATGTATATATAAAGATAAAGACATATATATATACGTATATATATATATATAAAAACAGAGAGAGAGAGATGCAACATCTTAAACCTTTTTTAGAAAACTCCTTCTTAGATATAATTCCCCAGAAAATTATCCCAAATTTGAGGTATTTGGAGGGGAGTGTCAGAATCTACTCAAAAACCTTAGCTCAAGAGCCCCTTTTCACTTTTATTAGACCATCCAAAGGATACATTATTTCAAAGCAAAAGATATTTTATCTATCAGCTTGGCAAAATAAGTGACAAGAAAGATCCTTAATTCACTTTCCTATAGGTACAACATCAATAGTGGACCATCTTCTTATTAATTATTTGCTAGGCAACTAGGACACATACAAGGAACCCATATGAACAAGTAATGTGACTCTAGTTACAAAAGTATGGGGAATATATTTGTCCTGAGAACAAGTGAAAGGTTACCCATATGGCTAGGGTAATTTTTTTTTTCCTGAGGTAATTGGGGTTAAATGACTTGCCCAGGATCACACATCTATGAAGTGCTTTGTCTGAGATTAGCTGTGAACTCAGATCTTTCTAACTTTAGGGCTGGTGCTCTATCCACTGCGCCACCTAGCTGCCCCATAATTCATATTTCTGATGCTACTGAGCTGCTATTATCCACTCTGGTGATGTCACCAGGTGAACTGCTGTCACTATTAAATAAAGGTTTTCTAATGCTCTGAACCCTCTTCCACACTATTCACTATCCTCTTCTCTTCTTTTGTTGGCTGACTCTGCTGATGTTCTCTAGGGCCAAAAGTTGCTTTTTAAAGGCAGTGTGATTTTTTTTCTCTGCATGAAAGAATAGGTATTTAGATATTTTAGCATCTCATCTATCTAAACTAGATGTTGATCTAGACAGCTGTAGTCACCTAACTAGTAGTGCCCTTGAACATTTTTAAGATCTGTCTTTTTTTGCTCTTTGTCTCCTCTGTTGACATTTGAGTCTCCCTAACTCAGTTATTAGTAGATAATTCCTTTTAATTTACATTATCTTTTGGTCATATAAAATCATTCCCAGGATTCCCCTTGACAAAATTACAAAAAACAAAAATTAAGTGAAGCATTTCCTCTCTCAATTCCTGATCATATGCTTCTATTTCATGCAAACCAGAAGGGTTATATTGAATACTACTTGATTTCCAAGGCAATAACAAAATCATTGCTTTTCTACACTGGAAAAAAAACCCCAACAACCCTGCTTTATTTATTTATTTATTCTATGAACATTCAAAAAACAGGAAGGAATGTGACCTCTTTATGGCAGTTCTGTCTCTTGGCTCCTTGACCAATATGAAATAGTACAAAATTTAGGAAGCCATAATATTCTGACCTCAGGAACAGAGAAAATTGCCATTTCATTTCATTTTTCCATTTCTTTTTTCCCATTTTTCCAACTCATGAAGACCAAGATAATATTGGTATGGTACTTAACCAGTGAGTGACACATAGTAGGTGCTCAATAAATTTTAATTGCTTTTCTCTTCCAACCCATCCCTTTCTCCATTTTCATGATACTTCACGCTTATCACTGACACATACCCTTGTCTCAGCCTGGGTTCTCCAAAAGCCAATCCCAAACCAAAAAGCTCAAGCCAAATTTCAATGTGAAATTACTCAAACCTTCAAACTAGCTCCATAAAACTTTGTCTATTTCAGTCACTTTGTCCTATAATCTTCCAGAAGATAGATTGGAATTTAGACAGTGAGATTTCTTTATACCTGTCAGGTAAAAAGCAGCATCATGCTGCTGGGAAGGAACTGACATTTTGTTGTGAAGTCAGCAGTCCAAGGTTGATTCCTGTTTCTACTACTCTTTCAAAGTGTGACCTTGAACAAATCACTTGTTTCCCTCTCATTCTCTCTCTTCAGTACATTCCCTATTGACTTCACAGATTTTTTATGATAATCAAATGAGGTAACGTGCACAAAAGCCCACCATTAACATATTAGGCTGAGTTATTATTATCACAAAGAAGGCTTTGCCCAGTCTGCAGGGTGTTCTAAATGCAATTGAGATGCAGGATAATCAAAATGCCATGTCCTTGTAGCTGGAATAATCTATACAAGAGAAGAAATGTTGTAGCCAAGATTATTTTCCTCTTTGTCCACATATTCTTTTATTCAATGTCTATTACTTTCCTAGCATTGCACTTAACACCGTGGAGGAACACGAAAATTTTTAAAACCTGGTTTCTATCTTCAAAGAACTTATAATTTCATTGACACATGAGAAAAATGATTATTTCTCTCATTAATAACCAATCAATGGGATTGGGGGATCCATTCCTATTTCTTCAAAGTCCAGTCTCTCAAGGAGATTACTGTCTTCATTTAAAAATTTACCTCACCTACAACATCTTATCTAAGTGGAATTCTTACCCCACAGAACTAAAAAACCTTATAAAAAGAATCTAATCTAGGTAAATTCGGGTCTGTTGTATCTTACTCTGATAGGCTTGGTGGGGAGTAGAGCCCTTTGTCTAGATTGCCCCATGGGATGGCAATATGAGTAATATAATCAATCACATTCCCTAGAGCCCCATTAGAATAGTTCTACTTTTCATTATAATATTCATTCTCTCATGAATTATTAACCAGATTTGATTGCCACCTGTTGAAAACATCCAGTCTCTCAAGGGCATATAAGCATTGAAATGCCTCCATGAATCACCTTTGGTTTACAAGAGAAAGTCAAATGACCATCTTTTTATTAATCATTCACTAGCCATAATTAATAAAATGATCAATTATTAGACATTATGTCTCTTAGACTTTCACATGTCATATACATATCCTGATATCAGGAAGAAGGAAAGAGCTGTGTGGATTGGGGCAGTCAAGCAAGGTTTCTTAGAAGATAGAGGACTTGAGTTGGTCTTTAAAGGATAAATTTAGATAGGATAAAATTTAGATAATCTTAGAAAAGAGAGTAATAGGGAAGCCTACAATTTTCTAATTGCCAGAACTATGATTTCTGAAACATAATGAGTCAACAAGTAAAGTTAAAATTAGTGAGCTGTTCTTGAGGAAAATAAACAGACCAGCCTGACTAAAGCAAAAACAGAAGGTTCATATTGAGGAAGATAAGGTAAGCTAGACAGAATAGATCCAAATTATAGAGGGCCTTGAATGTCAAACTGATTAAGGTATTTGGACTTTATCTGAAGGTAGGAGCAAGTTAGTGAAGGTTTTTGAGTAGTTTCTGCCATAATTAATCTCACTGAGTAATGATCAGGATGGATTGGAAAAACAAAAGATAGGAGGCAGAGAAACCAGTTAGGAGGCTATAGTAATTACTCAAACAAGAGATGATAGCAGCCTGAATAAATGTTTGTTGAACTGAATTGAAGTAGGGAGGTGGCATTGGCAATGGATAAAAAGGAACTGATGCAATAGAGTTAGAAAAGAATTTACAGGAATTGATAGTTGACTAGATAGGGGGTGGACATGTATCAAAGATATGTCTAACTTAAAGTTGGTATAACTTTGCTTCCAGTGCTGTAGGGGTACAAAGTTAATTGTGGTTTTCTTAAAGTTATTTTCAGGGCCTCATTTAAAAATATTGGAATCTTAAAGATTCCATTGCCAGGAGTGTGTGTATGTATGTGTATATATATTTTATTTATATATATATATATACACACATAAATATGTGTATATAGATATCCCCATACATATATATGTATTTATATATATCTATATACCCTCTGTAAATATATATGTACACACACACACACACACACACACACACACACATACACACATGCACGCACATTTATATCCCCAGGAACATCAAATATAGAAATGATATATATATATATATATATATATATATATATATATATAATATACATATGTATATATATATGTATACATATATATAGATCTATATGTGTGTATATATATATATAGAGAGAGAGAGAGAGAGAGAGAGAGAAAGAGAGAGAGAGAGAGAGAGAGAGGTGTGTGTGTGTGTGTGTGTGTGTGTTTTCACAGTATTTTTGTGGTATTAAAAAACTGAAAACAAGATGGGTTATCCACTAACTGGCAAACAGCTAAGAAAATTGTACATGAATTTAATGGGATATTATCACACTTTAAGAAACTACAAATATAAATAATTCAGAAAAACATGAGAAGACATATATGAACTGATACAGAGTAAAGTAAGCAGAAAGGAAAACAATATAAATATAATAATGCAAATGGGGAAAAAAAACAGCAAAAACAAGACAACATTAATTACAATCACCATTCTTTTTTCCTCCCTGAGGCAAATGGCATTAAATGACTTGTCCAGGGTCACATAGCTAAGAACTATTAAGTTTTTGAGGTCAAATTTAAACTCAGGTCCTCCTAACTTCAGGGCTGGTGCTCTATCCACTGCACCACCAAGCTGCTCCACACAATCATCATTCTTGGATGGGGAAATGTATCTGCCTCTTCTTCAGAGAGTGGAGAAACTATGAGAAAGGATTACTGTATAGATTATCAACAGAGTCCCCTGGATGATTTTTAATTACTTTTTTTTTTGGTAATTTTAAAAAGGACAGATCATTGGGAAAGGAAGTGTATTCAAAAATAATTATAGGACTGATGCTAAGTGAGATGAGCAGAACCAGGAGACCATTATACACTTCAACAACAATATTGTATGAGGATATATTCTGATGGAAGTGGATTTCTATGACAAAGAGACCTAACTGAGTTTCAATGGATAAATGATAGACAGAAACAGCTACACCCAAAGAAGGAACACTGGGAAACGAATGTGAACTATTTGCATTTTTGATTTTCTTCCCGAGTTATTTTTTACCTTCTGAATCCAATTCTCCCTGTGCAACAGGAGAACTGTTTGGTTCTGCAAATATGTATTATATCTAGGATATACTGCAATATATTTAACATATATAGGACTGCTTGCCATCTTGGGGGGGGGTGGAGGGAGGGAGGGGAAAAAACGAAACATAAGCGAGTGCAAGGGATAATGTTGTAAAAAATTACCCTGGCATGGATTCTGTCAATACAAAGTTATTATTAAATAAAATAAAATAAAAAAATAATTATAGCAGAAAAAAGGCATAATTTTAAGAAAAATAAAGACAAGGGGGCAGCTAGTTGGAGCAGTGGATAGAGCATTAGCCCAGAAGTCAGGAGGACCTGAGTTCAAATCTAACCTCAGACACATAATGCTTCCTAGAGCAGTCACTTTAACCCCAACTACCTCAGCAAAAAATAAAATAAAATAAAGATAAAAATTGCCATTAGTACATATTCTCAACATATTTGAGGCAAGGCAGAACAAAATGATGTCTTTATGCACAGATGGCCGGATGATTTTGAATAAAATAAAACAGTAAAAATAGAGCATGGAGTAAAAGAGTTGAAAGGTATTCTGAAAAGAGAGGACAGGAATGAAATGATTGGGCAATATGAAGGGGTGTTAAAAGTTTAAAACCCTGAAAATTTGTAATAGTAAAAGCTAGCATTTACTTAGCAGCATAACATTTACAAAATGCTTTGTGTATGTTATCTCATTTAAGCTTCACAATAACCCTGGGAGAGAAATGCTATTATTAGCCCTATTTCTCTAATAAGAAAATGGAGGCTGAAAAAGATTAAGTGCTAGGGATAACATATCTAGAAAATGTCTGAAACAGGATTCAAATTCAGGAAAAAATGGGATTTAAATTCCGATTTTTTTGACTCCAAGACCCAAACTAAATGTATTTTCTCATCTAGCTGCCTTTTTAGACAGTAGCTTGGGGTAAAAGGAATGAATCTGAGGGACAGAACAAGGAAGAGATGAGAAAGTATCAATCTATAGTTAAGGCAGAAGGTTGCAGCCTGGCAGGTGCAGAAGAAATTGGTTCTAGTGCGAATGTTACTGTTTGGGGGTTGCGTTATATTCTGTGAACTACATACTGCACCCCTCCTTCACCATACCCCTCCACCCCAGGATCAGAGAATTGTGTTGACAAGCATATTCATATTTTGTCTTGCACAGCATACATGAATGACAATTTTCTGAACTTTCTGCAGTCTCCATATGGGAAAAGATTTTGTATGTATATGTATATATGGGAGAGGAAGGCAGGGAATTTAAGAGAGACAAAGGGAAATTAAACAGAAGACATGAGTAAGAGCTGCATGACTGGGAATAATAGGTCCTTAAATAGATTACTCAAGACATATGGAGCCTGGGACTCTGGGAAGATGATGGAGAGAGAGAATATAATAGTGATGATGATGATGACAGTAATAATAATAACATTTATATAGTACTTTAAGGTTTATAAAGTATCTTTTATGTATATAATCTCCTTTGATCCTCTGATATAGATGCTATTATTTTTAAATTTGTTTATTTAAAATTTAAATATAAAATAAGAAAAAGCAAAATAGAAACAGAAAGACAGAGAAAGAAAAAAAATTGTCATGTTCCCAGGAGAATATCAGGAAGGATTCGAAATATGTAACAATAAATTTCCATTTCAAGAAAGCACATATATAAATACATAATATAGAAGACATTGTATTCATAACTATCCATCTTTGCTTCTTTGTAGGCTTTCTTTTGTTCTCTTCTATATACTTTTTATTTTATTCTTTTTTCCCCTTTTCATCCTCCCCCACTTCCCTCAAGAAGGCTACAGTTAAGCACAAATATATTTATGTATACATGCATATATATATATATATATATATATGTACACACATATCTATTTACTATATTTTTCCCTTTTTTTACCATTTTATAGATACAGAAACTGAGGCCATGAAAAAAGCTAGGTGATTTGTCCAGGGATCCACAATAATTATCTGAGGTACTATTTGACTCCTATCCTCCCAACTATAGATTGTTACCTAGCTAGTTTTCCATTGAACTAGAAAGAGAACCAGATGGGGAGTCTAAAGACCTGGGCCTATATCTTAGTCTGGATACTTGGTAGTTAGATAACTATGGATACATCACTTTATTTCCCATCTGGAAAATAAAGATGTTTATACAATCTAACACATACTTATCAGAGTTGTTATTCCTAGATCAAAAAGCACTGTGACATAATGGATAGAGCACTAGCCTTAACATCAGGAGACTTAAATTCAAATTCCAAGGAAGATATTCAGGGAGCACTCAGTGGCATGAAGAATAGAATGATAAATTTGGAACCATAAAGACCCAAGATGAATACTAGCTTAGATGCTTACCAGTTTTATAACCCTGATTATAGCACTTAACCTCAGTCAATGAGAGTGGGCATAATAATAGAATCCAATTTGGAATTATGAAAACAAAATACGATCATATATAGATAGATAGATAGATAGATAGATATGTGGTGCTTTGAAAAACAACTCTATTTAGTGATTAATAGTAGTAGTTATATGATCATGGACAAATCAATTACTCAGAGATTGAGTCTTTCCATTTGTAAAAATGAAAATAATAATACTTATTCCATCTACCACATAGATTGTGCAAAGAAAGCATTTAGAGAAGCTTCAAGTCTGTTTGTCTGTCTGTCTCTCTCTCTTCATCTTTCTCTCTCTCCCTCCATTTTCACTTATTACAAAGTCTGAAATATCTCCTTCCCTCTAGTATATGAGGCTAAGCCAACCAAAAAACTAAGGCTCCCTCTGATAACTTTGATAAGGCCAAGGGGCCTATGCTCATATACTTAACACTTTTTTGACAGAGTGAATTGTGGCAGCCCAGAGGTCACTGAGAAGAAGTATAAGATATATGGGATATCCCACCTCATGAACTATTCTGATGCCAAGGTATGTCAGCTCTTAGAGAACTCAAAGATAAATATCAGGAATAACAAGGATAGTATTTTGGAAAGATCTGTGCACTGTCACTGGCAGTATCATAGGAAGGCAGCTCAATAGCTTCTGTCCTCATAGGGTATGTTATTCTAGGACTGGCTTCCATCACCTGGAAGTAACTGCTGTTTTTTTTTTTTTTTCTGTTCTTTTTGGAGAACCTATCATTCACCTGCTCAGTTGATGCTTCCACTGGCCAGCTTTTGTTCTAGGGGCTCCAAAAATTTGTTTTGTACTATAATGCTTCGTGAAGTTTACCCACATTCTACTTACTCTTCCATAGAGCCAATAAAATGTTATTTTGGCTTCCAAGGGTAAAAAAAATCAGGGAGGTTATAAAACTTGCCCAAGTTCTCATAATTAGTAAAGTTAGTTCTGACACTCAAACCTATATCCTCTCACACCTTTTTGCTTCTCTAAGGTTTTAGCATACACACTATTGATGTGACTGATCTGAAGGTCAGATTAGATAAGGAATTAG
The DNA here is from genome assembly GCF_016432865.1 of Antechinus flavipes. Lineage (NCBI taxonomy): Eukaryota > Metazoa > Chordata > Mammalia > Dasyuromorphia > Dasyuridae > Antechinus > Antechinus flavipes. The sequence continues at coordinate 551,139,508 of NC_067399.1, read as the reverse complement.
ATATGACCAGAAGGTGGGGATAGTGCTGGATCTGAAGTATCATTAGAAACACAAAACATTTAAGCCTTGTATCATGCAATGTAAGTTCTACTATGAGAATGTGTAAGGATCCACTGCTTAAAATTCTAGCAAAATAGAACTGAATGAGTTTTCTTAATGAACCAAGCCATATGCTACCTGTTCTCAATCTACTGAATATTCTGCTAAACATGTGTACTTCTCAGCACTTCTAACTGCAGCATACCATCAAGATCAGTACTTTCGGGTTTGCCCAGATGGCATTCCCTATGAAAAGCAAGCATATGGCCCCTTAAAGCTGCACTTTGACAGGCAGGCTAGATGCACATTCCAAATACAAAGACATTTGGGAGATGCAAGGGTACAGAGATGATCTAAGTCAAAAATGCCACTATTCACTGAACAAAGAATTAAAATAGTTAAAGAATGCAGTTAATATTTGATCGTTAAACAAATCAACTACTCTTACAAGCTGGGTGATCCTGATCAAGTCTTGACCTCTCTGGATTTCATTTTTTTTTTTCATCTCTAATGAAATGGTTGGATTAGTCAGTTTCTAAGGTATCTTCTACTTTGAAAAGTCTGTTGTTATAGGATCCCATTTTACCACTTCCCATAAGAATACCAAACCATTCATGGGAAGCAATGAGAATTAGCTCATTTTGGTAACAAATTAACTACTTCACAGAGATTTGACAGTATCTACTCTCTGTGGCAAGAAGTGTGATTTTCCTCTTCTGAGTGTAGAATGCCATGCAAAAGTTAGCCCACCTGTGGTTTTTATCCCCACTCCAGTAATGCACTTTAATAACAGCAGAAATCAGCCCTGATAAATAATAATGCCAGCTTCTTTCCTTGCTTTAGAAATCCCTGGGAGAAAACAAGTGTTGGCTATAATTTGTATTGAGAGGACTAAATTAATGCTTTTTAACTAAATTAATAGGGAGGGTAGGAATTAAAGAGATAGATGTGGCCTCAGACAATGGGCACATTTGTACCAATACAAGCTTTAGTGAACAAGTCAATTAGCTTCTCTAGCCTTGGTTTCTTCACCATCAAAATACAAGTAATAATACTTGTATGACCTGCATTTTCAGTCAACAAGCATTTGTTAAGCACCTATAGTATGCTATGCCCTGTACTAACCACAATGAAGATAGAAAGAAATGCAATAGATTTAAGGATCTTATGAGAAAAGTATTCTGAAAACCTTAAAGGCACCATAAATGTGAATTATTGTCAATCATTCAATAATCATTTACTAAATGGCTACTATGAATAATATGTTTTGAAAATACTGTGGGATTTTATATACTTTATATTTATTCTTTGTGTAAGTGTGTGTGTGTGTGTGTGTGTGTGTGTGTGTACACTTATCTCTCTGATTGACTTATAAACTCTTTGAAAGTAGGAATAGTATTTGTATTCCAATCTTAGCACAGGAATATAATAAATTCTTCTTAATTGATTTATTCATTAATTTAAACCAACTTTCCCTGTCTGAGCCTCAATTTCCCCAGCTGAAAAATGAAGATAGTAAAATTTATGCTACCTACCAAGGATGTGAGCTTCCCTATTAGATTTAAGCTTCAAAGGCAGGAACTGGTATTTGCCTTGCTTTTTATCTAGATAGTGCAGTAGATAGAGCTGGGCCTGGATCAGGAAGACTCTTTTTCATGAGTTCAAATCTGGTCTCAGACACCCTACCTGTATAACTCTGGGCAAATCACTTAACCCTGTTTGCCTCAATTTCATTACCTATAAAATGAGCTGGAAAAGGAAATTAGTAAACCACTTCAATATCTTTGCAAGAAAACCCAAATGGTGTCACAAAGAGCTGGATATTCCTGAAAAACTGAACAACAAAAATATCTCCAGGATTTATCACAGTGCCTGACACATAGCAGGCATTTAAGAAATGCTTTTTGACTGACTGATTGTAGTGAAGAAAGGGTTTTGAACTTGAATTATCATAATTAGTGGCAAGATCACTGATTTTCTCAAGATTTGAATTCAAGTTTCTATCACTAACATTTGCTGTCTTGATTTCCTCATCTAGATATTAAATGATACCTTAGAGGGATCCCGGGAGGTTTAATGTGGCACATAATGCCTTGGAATAATCTTTTAAGCATATATAGTAAAAAAAAAAAAACATATATAGCAGTATCCAGTAATAAGCATCAATTAAAGATTTTTTTCTTTAGAAAGAATGAGGAAAAACCTTAGCGAGAAGAAGAAATGAAAGAATGGTAAAATGAACCAGGGGAAAAAAAGAAATGAGATGATCATAAGAAATTCAAATAGAATCAAAAAGAGCCAGAGATATCACTACTCTAAAACCAACCCGCTATCACAGGTAAAAATCCATCAAGAGCCAAATTCCTAGCCCATGGGGATTCTCAAGGAGGGAGATAGTAGTTGCTATTCATCAGGTACATTTTGTTGTGTAAGGAACAAAACAACAATAATAGCATCTTTATCAGGATCCAATTCTAGAGCACACAATAAACTTATTTGTTTGGGAGAGAGAGAAAAGTCCACTAAAAAAAGAACTGTGTAAATGTGAACTTTAGATGATTTTATACATGAATGGAATTAAACAGATCACAGAAAGATAGCTGATTTTGAAGTCAGAAAAATCTGGGTTCAAGTATCTTCTCTGCACTGATTGTGTGGCACAGGGCAAGTCACTCAACCCCTCCATATTCCAAGACTAATTTTCAGAGAAGGTATTGACCTGCATTGATAAAAGTTTTCTCACCTGGAAGTTCCTTATATCAGTGAAATCTCAGGTCCAGTCCCTATACTTAAAGCAACCAGTATATGATTTGTTCAAATTACAAGATAAGCTTGGAAAGAATTCCTTATCTATTCTGGAGTGATTTTTTTTTTACTTAGCAATCAGGATAGAAACTAAAATATGCTCCCTGGAGAAAGAGCCAGAAGCAGAGATAATGAGAGGAACAGCATCAAGCATGAGTGCTATTGCATCAGGTGTGGAAATGTATTTGAAGTGCTCTCAGTGGGAAAAGCCAAGGGTATAAAAATGTCCCTCGTGGAGAAGAGAACCAAAATGTCAGAGGATCAGAACTGAAAATTTCCTTGACTTTGGAGCAATGAACAGAAAACAAGAGAAAGGTACACTTTGATCAAAGCTCAGTTTGTTTAAAAAATCTCTCACTGAGCAATTGCATGACATATGAGATCATTTGTATTTAAAAAAAAAGGAAAGAAAGAAAATTTATAAAGGAATTGCTTAGTAGAAAATTCCTCTTAGAAAAATTGAGTCTACTATATATAATAACCAAAAAATACATTCAGTTGGAAAGGGATATTGAGACCAAGAGGCAGATTAACCTATAGGGTGAAAACAAAGACTGGTAGGGCTGGTAGTGCTCTTCTTGGAATCAGTGATATAAGTAACACAATGGAAGTGGGGAGTAATGAGGAGAAAGGATTGCGGTGGAGAATTGTCAAAGGAAAAGTGGTTGTTGAAGGCCTGGAGGACTGATTTTTCACTCCAATATTCCTAAATGACATTTTTTAGGGAATCCAAAAATGTCTACATGAGAAACAATGTTGACCTCATGATTCAGATCTGTAAAGGTGAATTCTATACTTAAGGCTACCCAATGCTCCCATAAAAAACTTGCATACACTCTTCCCTGATCATGGATAGGTGATTCACAAGATTTAAAGCTTGAAAAACCTTCAGAGATCAATAGTCTGATCATATCATTTTACCTCAAAAAAACATCCCACAAAGTTCAGTGATCTGCAATAAGATGCAGAAACAATATTCAGGCCAATACTTATCTTGATGCCTCATTTAGCATCCTTCCATTATTATATAGCAAAATGTAACTTTTCTGCTGCAAATAGATTCTTTTCAATCTAGGATCACTGTTTCAAGGTAGGATAGCCATTTCTTTAGAAGAGAAGCCTACTTTGGCTCCATGCTCCCCCTTTTCTCTCCCTCACCTGACTATTAAGCGGGACTTACAGAAGTTTAGCTTTGGGGGCATATTGAAGTGTAGAAGCCAAAGAACAAAATTGAAAATAAAATTTATGACCTTTCCTCAAACCAATATCCTAAAGCTGACCGAGATAGCCAACGAGATATAGCTCCCTATATTGTAAGAGAAATTTAACAGATACTGTTATTACATACTCAATGAAATTTGGACTATTTTCTAATCCCTGGGGGAGTGAGTGAGGAATGGCTCAAAGGCTCAGCCTTTTATTCAGAAATAACTACACCTGCCAACAATCTTCTCATCTCTGCCTCATTTCTACTGATGCTTTTGATACTCATCCATTATAGGATCCCTGGGCCATCAGCACAGACAAGGTCATGCCGCAAAAATGTCCAGATGGAGTAAGAGAGAAGTTTCTGTTTTTTCCAGCAGCCTTGGTGATGCTAGTAACAAGGACAAACATCCAGAGTAGGGTAGGGGTTGGCAGCTCACTGCATGTGTGCCAAAAGTGTCACATGGGCTGATTTTCATTGGCATTTGAACTGATTACTCCTCCCGTCTCCAACTCTCTGTAAGAATTGGCAGCTAACATGTACTTTAACTTCTCCTCTGCCCCATCTTCCTGGTGAGTTACAGGCTGGCTCAAGGTCAGCACACACTCTCCCTTCCCCCACTCCACATGCCAGAAGGAAAGGGGTCAGAACCTTGGCATGATCCATTTTAAAAGTTGCCAACCACAGGTCTAGTGCTTGCTGCGGGGTAGTAATTAACTCCCTCTTTTGGGGGTCAATCTCTGCTCTTTTCAGTTTAGATTTCTCAGAGCAAAACTGTGACTCGGGTACCTTTTTCCTACCTCTATTTGGCATAGAGTGGGCAATTTGCTTAGTTGGATGAACTTGGCTTTAATTATCTAGGTCTTTTGGACTTAGGTTAAATTATCACAATGCAACATACCAGTTGGCTGCCTTTCAGTGCCTTATGAATTGCAAGGAGCACATTACATGTATTTACTTCCAAACTAGATATTAATTTGTTTCTTAGAGAGTGATCATGGTGGTTCTCTTTGAATTATTCTTTATATTCAGGATCTAGCAGGCCACAAAGTACATGAAAATGCTTAATAAATTAAAGGATGCAGATCTTAGTTTTTAATTCAGTTTACAAAAGATCCATTTGCTTTAGAATGTTCTTCCTCCTTACCTTCTGAAGTCGATACAGATGTAATTCTTTTAATAATCCCCAAATTTCTTTTTTTTTTCTGAGAAGGAAGAACACTGATCCCTGGGATTTTCTCACTATTCTAGCAAAATGAAATAACTATTGACTTTTAGTTCTTTATATATTTGCTACTATAAGTGCTATAAGAAATTTTTAGCTACTATTAAATGTTAAAGTTTGATTACACTCAAACCTTTCCTTCTAAGAAAGGATAGGTTTTAGGGGCAGCTAGGTGGTACATTGGATAAAGCATCAGCCCTGAAGTCAGGAGGACCTGAGTTCAAATATGACCTCAGACACTTAACACTTCCTAGCTATGTGACCTTGGGCAAGTCACTTAACCCCAATTGCCTCAGCCAAAAAAAAAAAAAAAAAAGGTATATAGCTAGATAGATGAACACACATATATATGAATATAAATTGTATGTCTATCTGTATTTTACATGTGTGTACATACATTGAAATACATATTCCTTTTCCTCCCACCCACGTAGAGACAGAATATAAATTGACACATTTTTCCAGCATTTCTAAATTTATATGCATCTACATGCTCAAAAATGAAAGGATAGCTAATGTTTCAAGATACAATTCAATGGCAGATGAATTACAGAACATTAGTGAAGAACATTGCCTCTATAATTCAGCATAGGGAAAGAAAGTATTCTGGAGATTGGCAACATCTATTCTTTCAAATATAGAGTTCACAAGGAGCAAATAAATCTAATCCTCTCTCTACTGTGACCAGATGGATACATAGTATTGTAGAGTTGTTATATTAACCAAATTTTAGATTTTCAATTTTATTTCTTTTCAGTTCAGAATGAGTTTGACAGAGGGAGCAGAAGGACAATGTCTTATCTGTAACAGAGACTAATTATCCATTTTTTTTTTTTTGCTATCAACATAATTTAGCAACAAAGAAATAATGAAGACTGGCACCCAAACAAGAGTCCTGAGATAATTTCTTAAGAGCAAGGACCAAAAACATGCTGTTTAATGAAATTAATCAGTACCATGAATACTAGATAATTTCAAACAAAATTATTGAAAGCAAGTAGTTCTGTAGCAGTCTTATTATAAATGTCAATATAATGATGTTGCTGCATAGTTTTTCAATGTCATGGTGGACGATGTTATAGTTTTAATGTGTCGATGGCACACTGACTTGTCAAGATAACAATACATAAGATTTGGCTAGATGGCTTTGTATTTTACTTCATAGCTAGCATATTCACTGTCCTCAGTGTAGAATAAGTGTGGTAAGTGCTGAATATTAAATAATTAAAGGTATCATACATACGGAGACATTTTCAAAATGTTAACATAAAACAATTGAGTAGGAATATGCTTTCTACATTATTTATATTACAAACCAAGACGAAATGAATCAAATTATTTATATTCTTGTTGGCCAGAAATGCTGGAAGTGAAAGTGATTATACTTTGGAAACTCAAATGTTGGAGCCTCTTCTACAAGAGGAGGAAAAAAAGAACTATGATTTTGGAGTCAGAAGACATAAGATCAAATCATACCTCAATTGTTTAATATATTGGCAAATAGTCACACTTTTCTGGGTCTCATTTTCCTCATCTATAAAATAAGGGGATTGGATTTGACAGGCTCTAGGATCCCTTCTAGATCTGTAATCCCTGTAAGCCACTGCATGTATAGTCAGGATCTCTGGTTTTGATTTCACCCTAAACCGAGACTTAGGGAAAGGAAAATATGAGCACAAAGTAAACTACAAAGTTTCTGACACATTTTGATTTTGTTATCTCTTTATTCAGAGAAGCCTTTTGGGAAATTATTACTTATTTCTACTTTTATATATCTAATTTCTTATTTTCTACTTTTGTGGAGTAATGCATGCTGTAATTTTACCACTTGTCTAAAAGAGAACTTTTTTATTTGTCCTAAACTACTCTTTCTTCTTATTTTGGAAACTTATCTTTTTCAAAGGTTCCACAAATACCCCTAATTCTAGCATTTGGGGAGCTGGTGAACATATCTATGCTTTCCTAAATGGAAAGAATGTACTTGCAAGAAAGGAAATTTTCCAAAGATGCATGATAAAGGCCCTGAATTTTTTTCCATTGAGAAGAAAATGTCATTAAGTGAGAAATTCTCTTCACTTTTGATGAGATTAAAAATTAGCCTTAAAACTCATGATGATTACAAGAAAATAAATCTATACCCATTAATGTCTTTTTACTTTCCACTACTGTCTTTGCTTTTTTATCCTTTCTTTTGCATTTATACCTACCAACCCATAGCAAAGACAAATAAAGATCACATATCTAATAATAATAGCTAACATTCATATATCCCTGTACTGTGTGAAACACTACACATATTATCTCATTTGATCATTGGTGACAGGAAATTCATCACTTAACAAGATTGCCCTGCTTTGTTATCAAGAGGCAGGTAGGTGATATAGTACAAAGGCTGCTGAGCTTAGAAACAGAAAGATCTGAGTTCAAATTCTGTTTTATATATGTATGAACTGTGTGACTCTGGGCAAGTCAGTTACCTTTTCTCGGTCACAGTTTTCTCCTCTGCAAAATGGGGAATAACAGTATCTGCTTCAAAAGGTTGCTGTGAGGAAATCATGAGGTAATGTATGTAAAGCACTTCACAAATCTTAAGATAATATAAAACATTATACTACCTATTACTACTATTATCAGATAACTAATCATCAGGAAGTTTTTTTTTCCTATCTTTATTTCTACCTTTCTATCTTTCATTAATTGGTCCCTGTTTTTCAGTCTCTACAAGGGAAAATAATCGTTTTATATATATTTTTAGAACATCTCTTTCTTCTGAAATTGACCTCAAAGAGGAAAAATCATAGCTTTTATGATTCCCTTAGTGCCTCATTCAGGGATAAAATATTCAGCTGAATAAGATCTTGTATCTGACCCAGGATGGAAATTTGTGTTTTCTAAGATTTGGGATGGGGAGAAGGAAGCTTATGGGCAAATTTTTCTTTTAAAGAGTTTTCTCTCCTAATCTTGTATTTTTCTTTTTGTCCCTATAGGATTGCCTTATCCTTGGAAACTAACATAGCAAGATTAGAAAAAATGGTGGCTGTAAACCCAAGTTTGGCTCCCAAATCCATTTTGCTGGACTCTGATAACTTTACTGAAATTCATGTCACATAATAATGGAGTAACAAATCAAAGCAGGAATCCAGGTCCAGGTGATTCAAGACAGAGAACTCTGTTGAGGTAACCAGATGCTGTTGAATTAAAGATCAAGGTGAGCTAGGAATGTTAAAGGTCAGAATAAGAGACAAAGTAAAGCAACAAGCATTTATTAAATACTTATTATGTTCCAGGAATGTGCTAAGTAAAAAGAAAACTTGCTCCTGCCAACAATTATATTCTAATTGGGGAAAACATTTTACAAAAGACAGCTGAAAGAGTGGGCAGAGGGGTAGAGAAGGTATCCACCACAACATCATGGTAGCAAAAAAGCACAGAGGAAGAAGAATGAAGCATACATTGCCTAGGCCTATCCTCAAAATAGAGGTCCTATAAAGAACTCACCAATGGAAAAAAGAGACCCAAATGGTAGAGGAATGTTTTAGATTGAGAAGGCCCAAGGTGTTTAGGGAAGTTCCAGAAAGAGAATAGAATATAGACTGTGAAAATCATTTAGAATTTAGATAAGCAAGAATGTTATAGGGAACACATTTTTATCAGAGGCTCTGGAGTAAAAGGGGAAGCCAAAATTAGAAGAACACAGTGACCAGGGATCACAGCATAGCAATGATTCAGGAATCCATACAGTCAGTTAACAGTTAATATAAAAGACAAGAAACCAAAAAACTGGCAGACTTTATAATATCTCAACCAAGAGCTTTTAATGTTCCTTCTGGAGCAGAAATTAATTGCAGTATACAGGAAAGTCAAAGCTCATAGTATAAGGCAAGTAAGTAGATATACTGTTTGGAAAAGGATGATGATGGGGCAATAGTTGAAGGCAGATCTTGACAGGACCTCAAGCTTCTCTCCAGAACAAAGATCCATCTCTTTGATATCAATATTATTGTAGTGTTATTGTGCTTCTGTGATTCATGGAAACACATCTCCAAAGGATTAAAATCGAGTATCACCCAATATGCAATGGAGAGCTTTGTAGTGGGTGTGAGCAAGCTGTGGCACATTATAAATTAGGAATTACAAGAAGTAGAGTGAAGGATGTCATCATAGAAATGTTTGAGTGAAAAGAAGGTTGGGCTAGCCATATGGTGAGAGTAAAGGATAAACAATGGATAGTTGTACAGTATTTTGATGATGTCAAAATAGAGAAAGGAAGAGCCCTAGAACAGAGTAGACACCTGCCTTGGCAAACTCAATGGAAGAGGTTGGCAAGGATTGAACAAAATAAACAAGTATTGATGATTACAATCAGAATCACTAGGGGAAATACATCAAGGAGTTCGGAGACACGATGATGTATTTGAGTAAAAGTATGGTGATACTAAGTTTCCCTGATTCCAATCCAAGGCATGGAAAATCAAACTATCCACTTCTGAGCTAAATAATAAAAGGAATCCAATAAATAAATTATTTCTACATATACAATTATTTAGGAAGACTAGATGTGAGAGATTGTATGATGGAAAGACCTTGACCTAAGAATTAAGGGACTTGTGATTCTGGTTTTGGTACTGATTCTGATTGGGGAACGTCACTTCCCTTTTGTGAGCCTCAGCTTCCTCAGTTATAATATAAAAAGATCATTCTAGATTATGTCTAAGATAATTTTCCATTCTAAAACAATTAACATGGCTGATTCCAATGGAATTCATGGTATGTATACTTCTCCTTCCCCTATACACATTGTTGCTTGAAAACTCTTGTTTACTTACTATTGATTAGAGAAATACAAATTAAAACAACTCTGAGGTATCACTTCACACCTCTCAGATCATCTAAGATGACAGGAAAAGATAATGATAAATATTGTAGGAGATGTGGGAAAACTGAGACACTAATGCATTGTTAGTGGAGTTGTGAAATGATTCAACTATTCTGTAGAGCAATTTGGAACTATGCTCAAAGGTCATAATCTTTGATCCAGCAGTGCTACTACTGGGTCTGTATTCCAAGAAAATCATAAAGAAGGGGGAAAGACCCACCTGTGTCAAAAGGATTGTATCAGATATTTTTGTGGTGGCAAAGAATTGGAAATGAATAGATTCCCATCAATTGGGGAATGGCTGAATAAGTTACAGTATATGAAAGTAATGGGATATTATTATTCTATAATAATACTTTAACACTTTAGAAAGGACTGGAAAGATTTACATGAACTGATGATGAGTAAAACAAGCAGAACCAGGAATACATTGTACACAAAAACAGCAAGATTGTGTGATGATCCACTATGAAAGACTTGGTTCTTCTCAGCAGTACAGTGATTCAAGGCAATGCCAGTAAACTTTGGATAGAAAATTTCATCTGCATCTAGAGAAAGAACTTTGGAGACTGAATCTAAGTCAACTCATGCTATGTTAACTTTTTTCCTTTTTCTTCTGTTTTTTCCCTCTCATGGTTTTTCCCTTTTGTTCTGATTTTTCTCTCTTAACATTCATAAATGTTTAAATTAAAAAATTAATGTAAATGTATAACCAGAAAAAATTGTTTTACATGTAACTGGGAAACAATAAAAACAATTAAATTTAAATTTTTTTAAAAAAGAAATTCTTTTTGCAATGGATAAACCAATTACGACATAAACTAATCTCAAGAGTGCTGATAAGGAAAAGTATCCCTAAGAAACTGGCCAAGGGCCATAATCCCAGTGACCAACTTTCAGGTAGTCCTGGCTTAATAGAAGGAAAAAAAACTTAGTGATTTACAGTCATGTGATTTTTCCTTCTCCAATTTCCCAGTGACACAAAGAGTCACTATAATAAAACACAAAGTAGCCTAAAGGCAACCATCTCTTCATGGTGATAAAAACCAGCCAGAGGGAACAAAGCCAAATTATTTTCCAGCAGCTTTCTGAGGTGGCATTGGAAGCCTGGTATCAAATGCTGCAAAAGAAAAAAAAATAACTATTTGCAAATCCTCTGCAAGAACAGTTACTTCTTTCCCAGGAGAGAATATGACTCCTAAGTCAAGATCTGCTGCTTTTTAGCTAGGATTTGGTATCCTATGAGACTTTCTCAAAAGAGCAAACAAAGAAATGTTCTCTTCTTTGGACATAATAGCAATGTGTAAGGGTCAATATCAGAGGAAATTATTTCAGGAATTCCTTGAAGGTTCAGTTTGTAGATATGGACAATTTGTCCACAGGAAGGCCCTGAGATGGGAATTCTGGGAAATATCTGCTCAGGACATGAGGGGAAAAAAACCAACAAATTTTTGAACAAGTTGGGGGAAAAGTGCCAAAGGACAAAACTAGAAAAAACAGATTTATTACAGGTAGCAAAACATCCACACAGCCTGATACAGCAATAAAGAGACAATGAAAAGTTATCTTTTTTCTCTTATAGTGTTTGGGAGTGCTGCTATCTTTTGTACTTCTTCCTATACTATCCATCATTCTCAGATCCCCTCCACATTTTTCTCTCTTTTTTCCTTGCCTTTTCAACCTGATCTTTAAATATCCTCATAATCCCTGAGGTCTTTTCCCTCTGATTCAGCTTCTTATATCTTACCAGTCAAATGTTAGTAAATATTCAAGGTGCATTAGATTGTAATGAGTTGAGGTTTGTTTAGGATCTGGGTTTTTTGTTTGTTTGTTTGTTTTTGGTTTTGGTTTTTTTTTTTTTTTTTGCCATGGCAACTCAGTAGCAATAGACAGGATATAGATTTCTTTTGAAAAGAAAATTGATCTTTCATTGCTCTAAATGCATCTTCTACCTCATTGGATTATTGTAGCAACTTCCTTTTTCCCCAGAGCTCCTTAGAAAACCACCTAGAAACTAACTCAGTTCTCTTCTTGTCTTCATCATTTACATTTTTGTTTCTCTCAGGTTCACTAGCAAAATGTTCTATTCACATAATCACATCACATAATCAGATAATAATTCTTATATTACCACACTTTCTTCTAGGCTTTACTTTACCTCTTCTACTGACATAAGCAGTAATCACACTTTCCCTCATCCCCATTTGGCCCATAACAGTAACAAACTATTGGATTTCAACACTCGTTCAATGCCCTGCCATTTTTATGTTCATCTGCTCTAAATAAGAGCTTTCTCAAACTGCTATATGTTTTGATGTGAGGATAGAATGAGAACCAGAATGTATAGGTCTTCAGAGAAGACTAATATTTTTGGTGTGAGGGCTGCCGAGCCCTTTTCAGATTTGCTTTCCATCTTTGGTGTCTAACTGATCACTCAGCTCTCACTTATGAGCTCCAAGAAACTGTAGCACATATACAAGTGACATAAGCCAGTAAATTGTTTTGGCAAATGAACTAAACCGATTGAGAGGAATCGATGGGTCTCAAACCTGGTGGTAAATTAGGGATGTGTCATCCACAAGCACCTAAAAACTTCCGCAGGCAGAATGGACAAAAGAGAACAAATTGTTCCAATGACCAAGAAGGTGACTGAAGCAAGCACTGTGGAACACCTTGTGCTTGGTTAAATGCCAAGGTCATCCACTGCCTGCTGAGCCATCACCAATTGTTTTGTCTTTTATCTTGCCATTGGACTTGGATGGCTCTAGAAGAGAGAAAGGTTGATGTCTTCACGCAACTCTGCCTCAATTAAATCCAATTTATACACAAGTAAAAAGACATCACCCATACCATTTTACCATTTTTATTAACTTCAAAGTCCTGTGACAATGAAACAGCAGGTGCAGATACATTGAGAGCTAACGTCACAACCCTGTGCAGGTGGTCCAAGCCATGGGATCATCTTCTCACTAGTCTAAAGCAGCAGTGGGATTTGGCAGCCTTCTGGGTATCTGAGCAATATTTTTATAAATAGTATTTTATTTTTACAATTTCATACAAAAATTTTGAGTTTCAAATTTTTCTCCCCTCTTCCCTTTCCTCCTCCTTTCATAGTATGGCAAGCAATTGATATAGATTATATATGTGCAGTCATAGAGATATATTTCCACATTAGTCATGTTATGAAAAGAAGAAACAGAAAAAAAAGGAAAGAGCTACAAAAACCCACCAAAAGTGAAAATAATATATTCTGATATGCATTCAGACTTCATAGTTATTTCTCTCGATGTGGATAGCATGTTCTATCACAAATCTTTTGGAATTGTCTTGGATCATATTGCTGAAAAGAACTAAGCCAATCATAGTTGATCATTATAGAATGTTACTGTTACTGTCTACAATGTTCTCCTGGTTCTTAAACACCCTTTAAAATTTTTTTTGTATTTTTCATTTTTTCTAAATACATGCAAAGATAGTTATTCACCTTTGTAAAACCTTGCATTCCAAATTTTTTCTCCCTCCTTCCCTTACCTCTCCCTTCCCCAAGATAGCAGGCAATCTGATATATTTTATACATAGACAATCATTTTAAACATATATCCATATCTATCATGTTGTGAAAGGAAACTCAGAACAAAAGGGGGAAAAACCACAAGAAAAAAAAAGCAAACAAACAAACAAACAAAAAAAAAAACAGTAAAAGTCGTGTGCTTTGATCCACAATCAGCCTCCATAATTCTTCCTCTGGATATGGATAGCATTTTCCATCCAAGTCTGTTGAATTGTCTTGAACCACCACATTGCTGAGAAGAACTAAGTCTCTCACAGCTGAACATCACATAATCCTGCTGTTGTGGTGTACACTGTTCCTCTGGTTCTGCTCACTTTACTCAGCATCAGCTCATGTATGTCTTTCCAGGCTTTTCTGAAATCAGTCTGTTCATCATTTCTTATAGCACAATGACATTTCACTATATTTATATACCTTAACTTTTTCAGCTATTCCCCAACTGATGGGCATCTCTACCCAATTTCCATTTTCTTGACACTAATAAAAAGGGCTGATAAAAACATTTTTGAGCAACCTTTTTTAAAGGACCACACTGCTCACTTCCTTGTGTGAAGGAAGATGCCCTAAAAATTGTCTGCTTCACCAATCTAACCCCAATCTGCTTACTGCAGTATCTGGGAATCCTACCCTGCAGATGAAACACACAAAAAATGTACAAAAACTTTTGTGAAAGTGGCTCCACTCACCATAGATATATGGAATGTGTGCATGCTTATAGAAAATATGAAATCCAGTGACCTAAAAGATAACCAGCTCTTGATGTGAAAGAACTCATCAGGTATTACATTCAACTAGTAGCCTTGAATGAAACAAGGCTGGCAAATGAAGGCCATTTTACTGAAGTTAGAGCTAGATATATATTTTTCTAAAATGGCTGCAGTGGTATAAGGCTAGGACAGGTTTTGCAATTAAAATTAATCTAGTCAACAAATTTGTATGTCTACCAAAAGGAATGAACAATAGGCTCATTACAATGAGATTGCCACTTGCAAGAAAGCACTATGCCATTATCTTCAATGCATATGGTTCCATCAAGACAAACCCTGATGGATCAAATAAAAAATTTATGAATGCCTGGGGACCTCCAACATTAATGTGCTGAAACAGGACAAGAGTTTGATTTTGGGTGACTTTAATAGCAGAGCAGTCACAAGACTATCAGACATGACAGAAAATTCTTGTGAGGAATGGAGTCAAAAACAGCAATGGCAATGGTTAATACAGAAGACTTATGCATCTCATGATCTTCTTATCATCAAAGCTGGTTTCAGTTTACTTAAATGCAATGAAATATCATGGAAGCACCCTCACAAGCAAATGTTGGCTTTTCAAAGACTATGTCATTGTAAGAAGAAAAGACAGACAAGATGTGAACTTGATAAAGGCAATGTGATCAGCAGAGTGCTGGACCAATGCCAGAAGACTTAATGTCCACAGATTAGAACATTTCTCCATGCCTGAGTAATTTGTTGCTAACTTGGAGTGAAAGCTGAGCCAACACATAGATGGCAAAGTGGAGCAGAAAACAAGTGGGCACCTTTCAATTTTGGTATACAATATACCACATTCACTCATTTGGGCCAGAACACTCACAAACATCAAGATAGATTTGATGAAAACGATGGGGAAATCAGAAGCTGCTAAGCAAAAAAATAAGAACTCCAGTTTAGAAGTTGCAGGGTTCTTGACTGAGTAAGAAGGCAGATGAAATTTGGTTTTAGATTGATAATGGCAATCCAAAGCACTAATGATGCCCTGACGGCTATTTATGGGCCAAAGGCCTAGAGAGCATCTCAGCTACTCAGCACTGATGGAGCCACATTGATTAGAGATACATGATCTTAGAGAGGTGGTCTGAATACTTCCATAGCATTTTCAACAGACCATAATCAACCAATGATGAAGCCATTGATTGTATATTTTAAGTTGTTTAGCTGAACTTCCCATTGAAGAAAAAAATTTAATGCCATTAGACTCCTTTCACTGATAAAGTGTCTGGTGCTCATTTTATTCTAGTTGAGATTTACAAAGTGGGGTCTACTGCTTACACACAAACTAACTGAATTCTTCCGGGTTATATGACAAGAGGAGATTACCTCCCAAGAGTTCAAGGATGCTTCCACTGCCCTACTCAATAAAAGCAAGGGAAATAGGTTATCCTGTGACAATCACAAAGGAACAGGGTAGAATGGAATATCTCTTGTAGTCATTGCTGGGAAGATTCTTGTCAGAGTCCTCCTTAATAGGAAAATCCTTCACCAAGAAGATAATCATCTACATAAAAGCCAGTGTGGCTTCAGAAAGGGCCAAGGCACAGTTGATGTAAAATTTGCTGCCTGATAACTCCAAGACAAATGCCAGGAGCAGGACAGAGATCTGCATACAACATTCATCAATCTGACCAAGGTCTTTGAAGCTGTCAATCATGAGGACTCATGGAAGATCATAGCAAAATTTGGTTGCCTGGAGAAGTTTATCAGTATCAAGAGCATGCTTCCAAGGGTTCTGCACAAAGGACAATGATCTTGTGCTTTCTCAGTCACCAGGTGAGTGAAGCATGACTGTATGCTTGCTCCCACATTTTGTAGCATGATGTTTTCAGATTTCTTCAGTGAGAACCAAAATGGCATTAAGGTCAACTACCACACTGATGTTAGTAAAATATTTAACTTGAAAAGGCTATGAGTCAAGATTAAAGTGAAGGGAGATTTGGTGTATGGCTTTTTGCTCACAGATTATTGTCCCCTTAATGTAGCTTCTTAGACTGAGATGCAACAGAGTATGCTGCTTATGCTAATTTTGGCATGATAATTACCACCAAGAAAACACAGTTTCTTTACCAGCCAGCACCACAACATTCATACATGGAACTATAGACTATAGCAAATGGAGAAATTTTCAATGCTGGGAATAAATTCATTTACCTTGTTAGTATTCTTTCGGGGGATGTACACAAACATGATAAAGTTGATGCACATATTGCTAGAGTTAGCTCAGTGTTTGAAAGACTCTGAACGAAAGTGTGGAAGAGGAGAGGTATTAGACTGACCACCGAATTGAAGGTCTAAAGCTGCTTGATGTCATGGTTGTATGCCTTTGAAATCTGGACAGTGTACCAGTGTTATGCTAGGAAACTGAATAACTTCCATTTGAATTGAATTAGGAAGATTCTGAAAACCACCTGGCAAGATAAGTACCACACACAAAAGCTTTCTTAAGCTAAGCTACCAACCATTCAAATTTTACTGTAGAGAGTACAACTCTAATGGGCTAGCCACATTGTTTAAATGTCAACATATGTTTAGGTAAAATACCATTTCACAAAGAATTAACACAAGACAAGCACTTACATGGAAATCACTAGAACTATAAAATGACACTCTCAAGGTCTCTGAAGAACTTTGAAATCAACGGTAAGACATAAGAGAAACTCACATAGAACCAATCATGGTATGCCTGCATCAGAGAAGCAGAACAAAACAGAATTGTAGTAGCTCAAAAGAAAGATGAGATGCACACATTTAGAGATATCTCCACTCCAATTATTCATATGGACTATTTGTGCCCAACCTGTAGGAGAGTCTTATGTTGCTTATATTGCTTTATCAGTTATAATTGGACATACTGTCCCTTGTCTCCAATGTAGTGCTATCATTTTTGTCTTTTTCAAGAATAAAGGATAATAATCAGAATGGGAAACATGAACTTCATTTGGATCAGCCATGATCCATTGACCAAAAATAAAGTTATCCTTCTATAGTTGAAAAGTACCTTAGGAATCATTTTATGATGTGGTTCTGGTAGTGTTTAACTATCTACTCTTCAAAGTCAGAGAGAAAGCCTTTACTGGTGCTTCCCCAGCATACTTTCTGATAGGGAAAATAAAACTGAACAAAGCAATACTTTTCAATTTACAAGTTGACATCAAATAGGTAAAATTTTAACTTATGATGTTTTTTGCAAGAGTATTAGAAGTATTCAAGAACAATTAAAGTTCAGTGATGATAGTAACTTATGCATCAAATTCAACTAGAATTGATCATAAATAGAATGGAATACAATAGAAGAATATCCCTTCCTATAGGGCCTGATCCTCATTTTAAGCTCACTGTGCACCATTCACCCTGTCTCTATTGTCTGAAACCATGGTTTTATCTCTTGCTCTTCCCTCTCTGATCATCTACATCCAATGCTATAAATTCTATCTTCACAGTATTTCTTCAAGATCTTTTCTCTATTTGCATTGCCACCATTTTAGCCCAGGTTTTTATTACTACAATTACCCATATGGATTTGTGCAATAGTTACCTAACAGTTCTTTCTACCATCAGTCTCTTGTCCTTTCAATTTATCTTCCAAGTAGTTGTCATAATGTTCATGTATAGACATGTGGTGACACTCCTCTTCTGCTTCAAAACCTTTCAATGGCTCTTGGATTATACTGAATAAATCACATTCCCTTGCCTGACATTCAAGGACTTCCAAAAAAAGACCACCTCACATTTGTAACCTTATCTCACAATATTTCATAATAATTTCTTCCATGACACACCAAACTGGATCATTCACTCTATTCTTTCCACACTACTCTTTTTCAACTCAATGTTTTGTTCATGTTTCCTATGTTGAAATTCTTCTGTCCACACATATGCTGAGTTCATATCCATTCTTTAAAATCCAATTAAAAAATCATCATCTTTGGGGTACTTTTAATCTTCTGCTTCTCCCTCATTCCTATCCAGTATGACATTTTTCCTGCGCAGATCTCACATAGCACTTTCCTTTTGTTTTTCATGTGTCACATATTATTTCATATCCTCCAAAATTCTATATTTCTAATAAGGGTACCACCATTCTCCCAGATTCATAACCCCAGAGCCATCTTAGATTATCTCTCAACCAATCAATTGCCAAGCTCTAATTACACTGTACATCTCATATCTGTTCCCTTATTTTAAATATTCCTCTACTATATTGTAAACTCCATGAGAACCTATATCCTAAGATATTGTATCAGTATGGTATTTTGTATATATTAGTAGTTAAATAAATGTTTGCTAAATAAAATTGGATAATCTATTTAGTTCAGTAATAATAATAACAACAACTTTCAATTTAAGCCCCTTAAGGTTTTACACAGAGCTTTTCCTTATAACAACTTTGTAAAATAGGGAGTACAAGTATCATTATAACCCCATGTTACAGTTAGAAAGAGAGAGCAAGAATGAGAGATAGAGAGACAGAGACAGAGACAGAGACAGAGACCCACAGAGAGAAAGACAAGGGCAGAGAGACAGAGACAGAAGTCACACATAGAACAAGACAAAGACAGAGAAAGACAGTTACAGACAGAAAAATAGATTCAAAGATAGAAGATACACAGAGAGTATAATAAAGACAGAGACCAAGTCAGAGAGGGAAAGACAGAGACAGAAGACAAATAAAAAGTAAAACAAAAACAAAAGAGAGACAGAAAGACAGAGATAGAGACAGAAGATACAGAGAGAAAGACAGACACACAGAGACAGGAACAGAGAAAGACAAAGACAAAGAAATAGAGATAGAATCAGAGACAGGAAGAGAATAGAAAAGAGACAGAGAGAGAAAGAGAGGCAGAGACAGAGAGAGTTGAGTGATATTTCTGTTTCCCATAACTATTAAGTGTTGGAGTTATGATTTGAATTAAAACCTTCTGTATCTAGAGCTAAGGTCATCTCTTTTTAGGTCAGTTGGCTTCTGTTCCCTGGTGACAAGCTGTCTCTAAATTCATCTTCTGAGCGTATGCTTTTGATTCCAGTCAGTTGGGCAAGTTGTAAACAGGCTTTATGCCTGTTGGGATCCCCTAAGATGGAGAGACCCAGGTGGAAGAGAGCAGAGTCCTGATTCTGGAGAAGATATACTTTGTTCTCTACTACATGGGTGGGAGCAATCTCTTTCCATGTAACCAGAACAGGCTGAATCTTTTAAACTACCAACCTAGGATATTCTTGCTCTTTTTCAGCTACATCCAGAAGTCCAGCTGCCTTTACAGCATGGATATAATACACTAAGCTGGGTGTGGGGAAAAGGTCTCTCCTTCCCAACTTTGGCCCTATGGCCTCCAGAATCAGGCTCAGAATTTGGTCTATTTAATTAGTCTTTTTCAGTTCTAGGCACAGGCAGTCCCATACCCCCAACCAGTATTCCAGTTCCAATGTTGCTGCCAGCTCATCAGGGAAGCCCTGAGAAGCCAAGAGAACAGAATGGACTTGACCCTTGATGGGACTACAATATGTAGAAATGAAGTTAAGCTGTGAACTGAAGACAGTTCAGAAAGAACTGAAAAGAGACTGAAAAGAGAGGGAGGGGGTAATATATGCCTCTCCAGGGGTTGGAGGAGGTAACTTTTGTGCATTTGTCCTTACTAAACTTTGCTAAAGTAAATATTCTCCTGTAAAGGTTAATCTGACTGCTTAAGTGGAATTAATGGGTTTGGGCAAAATTGGAGGAACACAATAAACAGGAGTTTGAGTCAATGACAGAGAATAGATAGCCTGAACCTCCTAAAGGGTACCAGAAAACTAGGGGTAGAAGGAATGGATAAAATGAAGCATACCTGGTTCTCAAGCACTGAGGCCAGAAGAAGCACTATTATACAAATCTACAATCAAGTAATCATCAATAAACATCTATTAAGTCTCTATAACATGCCAGACCCAGTGCTAAGCCAAGGATACAAAAAGAAGCAAAAAAGAGTCCTTCCCCTACAATCCAAAGGAAGAGAGAATATACAAATATATACACAGCAAGTTATATATGAAATAAACAAGAAATAATTAACAGAAGGAAGGCACTAGAATCAAGAAGATTTCCTGTGGGTGGGGTTGCAGTTTAGATTAAAAGAAACCTGAGAAAATCATTGTTTGAAAAACAATTCCAAGTACTTTGTCTAATAAGCTTCTAATGGTTCACCAAGCCCAGATTCGATGTTTTTGCTCAGTTTTGCTGGACACAGAACAACATATAGATTCTATTTTACTTATAGCAATAAAAAGTAATTTTAAAAGAAAGATTCAGTTTAATGTATCTTCCTCTCTTCCGCTTATACCTTGTCACAAATTAAATAAGTTGTGTTTGAATTTAAATGAGAGGTAAGATATAAAAAAGTGAAGTTGTCAAATTCCCTCTAGTTTAACTAGGCCCAAAATCATTTGTAAAGCCTTGTGGTGCCTCCCTGTGGATGCCCATGAAATATATTTTATGTTTGACAAATTCCAAGCCCGAATAAGGATGGACTGACTCTAACTTCCTCAATATCCTCAATATCAATTCAGAAAAATCTCTTGATCTCCTCTGATAACTGCAAAAAACCTAATTGTGTTCTCTCCTTATGGTGAATGAGATCCAGAGATCATTTGAGTTAATTCTCTGATAAGCTGCAACATTTATAACTATGAATTTACCTTCAATCAAAAATGGAACACAGACTATACTTTGGGGACAGAAACTGGCATGGAGAACAAATCGGGGGATGAATTGAGGTGACTCTTGATCCCATGGCTCAGATCATCTCCTAAGGGAAGGAGGCCTTTCCTGGTTCCCTAATTTTTACATAGTATCACATAATTAATTAATTAATCTGCTTACAAGTTATCTCTCCCCCAAGAGAATGTAAGATACTTGAAAGAAGAACCTACTTTTTGTCTTGTCTTGGTATTTATAGGTCATAATATAATGCCTTTAATACAAGTACTAAATAAAGTCATAGTGTTGTGTTGGATTGGATTGCTTCCAAGAAGTATCTTACTAAACGTCCCACCCTTTTCCTGTTGCCCAAATGAACAGATTTCAGCCATGTCTTTATAAATTGGGGAAAGTCTTTAAAAAAGCCAAATAAATCCACTTTGAAAAGGGTCTCCTACAGTCCTGTCCCAATCTGTCTCTTCAACCTTATCACTAGCCACTCCTGTATGCAAGTAACATTATTCAAGCCTGTATGTACTCCTACCTCCATGCCTTGGTTTATATCATTCTCCCTACTTGAAATGACAACCTCTGTTTTCTCTGCTTATTTTAATCTTACCTATTCTTCAAATGCCCCTTTAGTTCAATTCAATAAACATTTATTAAATACTTATGATATGCAAGGCACTGGAATGAAGATAAAAAGACAAAAAACAAATAGACTCTCAAGAATCTTACATTCTATTCCATTTAATATCTACATAGTCAATAACCAGTTTTTTAAAGCTTACTATACATTAGTCACTATACTGGGTATAGAACTGGGTATAAAAAGACAAAAAGATGGTTCTTACCCTCAAGAAGTTCACATTCTGATGAGGAAGAAAAGCTGTAAACATCTTTATATAAATGAGATATACACAGGGCAATTGGAAGGTCATTTCAGAGAAAAGGCACTAATAAGATAATTTGAGAAGTAATTTAATTTTGACCCTGTTTTCCTCAATTTAAATTGCTCGTTTCTTGAGGGCTATGTCAACTCTTAGATCTCATTGTGTCTCTCAGCATATTCAAAACAGGCTTTATATATAATAAGGAAAATAGAAATCACCTGACATTTCTTCAGTATGAGAAACTCCCTCTATGAAAAATCAATCCCTCCATCAATTTCAATCATAATTTGTCTATGATTTAGCAAATAAGTCCTAATGCACTGCAGAAACCATCACAGCTAATAAGTATCAGAGACAACACTTAAACCAATACTAGTACTTCTATTATATATATAAAATAAACTCAGAAAATATGTTGATTAACCACTTTATTTCCTGTAATTCCTAATCTAACTATGAGTGATCAAATTTTCTCTTTTAAAGAAAGTTCCTTCCCATAAGTTGTTACAAAACTAAAAAAAATATTATCTTCTAGCACCTATTATTTCACCCTATTTGGAAACTGTTTAGGATTAGAAAATGAGGACCCCAGGTTTTGGGATAAGAACTCACTATTGACAAAAACTGATGGGAAAACTGAAAATTAGTGTAGTAGAAACTAGTCACTGACTCACACCTAACATCCTATATCAAGATAAGATTGAAATGAGTTCATGATTTAGACATAAAGAGTGATAGTATAATCAAAGTAGAAGAGCAAAGGTCAGTTTACTTCTCAGATCTGTAGAAGGAAGGAGTTTGTGGCAAAAGAAGAACTTCAGTATATTATTAAATATGAAATGGATAATTTTGATTATGTTAAGTTAAAAAGGTTTTATATAAACAAAACCAATGTAGACAAAATTAGAAAGGAAGCAATAAACTGAGAAAAAAAATTTTTAATCAAGAGTTCTGATAAAGGCCTCATTTCTAAATTATATAGAGATTGACTCAAATTTATAAGAATTCAAGCCATTCTCCAATTGATAAATGGTCAAATTATATGAACAGATAATTTTCAAATGAAGAAATTAATATAATTTCTAGTCGTATGAAAAGATGTTCTGAATTATTATTGATCAAAGAAATGCAAATTAAGACAACTCTGAAGTACCACTACACAACTTCCAGATTGGCTAAAATGACAGGAAAAGAAATGATGAATGTTGGAGGGGGTGTGACATTAATACATTGTTGGTGGAGTTGTGAAATGATTCAATCATTCTGGAGAGCAATTTGGAACTATGCCCAAGGGCTATTAAACTGTGCATACACTTTGATCTAGCAGTGTTACTAGTGGGCTTATATCCTAAAGAGATCATAAAGGAGGGAAAGGGACCCACATGTGCAAAAAATGTTTGTGGCAGTCCTTTTTTTGATGGGAAAAAACCCTGAAAATCAAGTGTATCCCAATCAATTGGAGAATGGCTGGACAAGTTATGGTATATGAATGTTATGGAATAATATTGTTCTATAAGAAATAATCATAATGATTTCAGAGAAACTTGGAGAGACTTACATGAACTGGTGCTAAGTGAAATGAGCAGAACCAGGAGATCATTGTACATGGCAACAATAAGATTATATGATGATCAGTTCTGATGGACATGATTCTCGTCAACAATGAGGTAAGTCAGACTAGTTCCAATGGTCTTGTGATGAAGAAAGCCACCTGCACCCAGAAAGAGGATAGTGTGAACTGAATGTGGACCACTCCACATTTTCATTCATTTTGTTGTTGTTTGCTTGCATTTTGTTTTCTTTCTCATAGTTTTCTTTTGGATCAGATTTTTTCTTGTGCAGCATATTTGTAGAAATATGTATAGAGGAATTGTGCATGTTTTACATAAATTGGATCACTTGCCAACTGGGGGAGGGGGTGGGGAGAAGGAAGGGAAAAAAATTAGAACACAGGGTTTTGTAGGAGTAAATGTCAAAAAAAAAAAAAATCCATGTATATATTTTAAAAATAAAAAGCTATAATTTAAAAAAAGAAGAAAATGTGGGCTTCCTCTTCAAACAGCCTGGCACTGCTGCTAGCTTTTCACTACCACTGACTTGTGCATTAGCAAAATCTCCTGCCCTATCATCTCCACTGAGGGTTCTATTCCGTCTGAAAGCAAAACTTTCCCCATAAGGCCACAGACTCAGAGAAATCAAAGGGAATTGAGCAAAAGCAAATGTTTCAGAATTTCCTATTGTACTTGACCCGCCCGATATACAGATGACCTATGAGTTCACTTAAGTTTCTTCTTTCCCTGGCTGAAGGAAAGCTTTTGAGTACATGTCTAAAATAAATGCACTCAGATTCCTTGTTAGCGAAGGCTCTGCTTTCCTGGAGGGCACATATTTCTCAAGTCAGAGCTTATTCAGAAATTGAGTTATCTGTTCAATGCCTAAGAGGGCTTTGAGTTGTCACTGAGTTTTGGGAGAATGGTTTCCTAGGAAACCAGAAAAGCCTAGTTAAGTTTGCTTCATGCAATCTTATTGTCGGTGGGGCATCACCAGGATCAAGTTCTTACAAAGCAAGAAACCAATTGTGGCAAAGTATTTATAAAGTCAAGAAGAGTAGGAAGGACTTAAGTTTTCACACTCAAAGCTAGAAACAGATTTTGCTCCTTCTGCGTTTACAGATCCATTTTGCTCTTTTGTCCCACAGTATCTTGTGTTTCGCCCTGTTGTGGGCTGCTGCCCCAAAAATTCACTATGTTAGATGCTTGGGTATAAAAAAATAAAAAAGTAATATAGTTCCTGCCTTCAGGAAGTTTACTTTCTATTGGAAGAAAATCATTCAGATTAAATTCTGGAAAGTACCCCATAGTTCATCTAGTCCGAGCCTCACTTTTTTCATGAGGAAACTGAAACCCAAGTAAGTGAAGTCACAGACAGGAGGCAGAGTCGAGATTGAGACTGGAGGTCCACCTTTCCAGACAAACTCCTCATTATAGAACATTGTCTCCCTATTCAGACAGCTAGGAAGTTAACAACTGCACTGGCAATGCTTGCTTCTCTCTCCTATTTACAGAAAGCCGCATTTGCATTATGCTTATGGCCTTACTTATCACAGTGGGGTCCATGACTCCAGAGGAAATGTTCAGATCCTGGCAGCAGCAGCGTGGCCTCAGGGCAAGATATGCAATGAGAGCTGGCTGGCTCCTTTAGTTTTGGCTCCTGAATCATGCCCCTCCTTCACTGTCTAGATTTTGAATGGAACTAGGAAAAAAAGAAAAGCTCAATATTCTTTGGAGGCCCCTTGTGCAGCTTCCACATAAGATCGGTTCATATTAATGCATTGTCCTAGGGGTGAATGGTTAATTTCCAGGGGCTGGGTCTCTTTCATTTCAATTACTGGCCCACTGGATAGTCATGGACCAACTCTCAAGGAGTAGAGAAATGAGGGGGAGGGGGATAGGATTCCAGCTGGATTTTACTGAACACAAAGTAGGTGAGCTGATTTCTGATATCTAAAAAATTACCTATCCCCAAATCTCAAATTACCCACACCACCACCAGCAGCCAAATTGCCCTCATGAAAGTTATTCTTTTGAGTTTAGGTGTTGTCTCCAGAAATCTTCCATTAAAAAGCTTCATAATGGACAGTAAGGTGATGCATGGATAGAACACCTGCTCTGGAGTCAGGAGGACCTGAGTTCAAATCTGGCCTCAGACATTTACTGGCGGTATGAGTTTAGGCAAATTACTAAATCCTAATTGCCTTTTTTCCTGAGACAATTGGGGTTAAGTGACTTGCCTAGGGTCACACAGCTAGGAAGTGTTAAGTGTCTGAGGTCACATTTGAACTCAGCTCTACCTGACTTCAGAGCTGGTGCTCCTAATTGTCTTTTAAAAGAAAAAAGTCTTCATTACCTGGAAGGAGCAACATATTAATCTAATAGTGTTCCCTTATTATGTAGGCCATTTTGATTCATTTATAAAATTAGCTATTTATCATGCAGGGCCATACAGGAATGAGACATTAAATCAGAAAAGTACGACTTTCAAAAGCTCACTCACAACTTTCTAGCATCTTGTCCCTTGGACAAGTCACTTTCCATCTTTAGAGGTTGAAGTCTCTTCCGAATAAAACATACTAGCAGGCGCTAAATCCAAAAAATGGAGTCTGTCTGCCAGGAAAGGTGAGGCACAGAAGGATGGAGCTTCGGCAACAAAAGTAGAGAAGATACCAAAAGGTGGGGGTAGTTTCAGAGACAAATTTTTACCAAATATTTTATCAAAATCCTCATAAGATCCACACTTCTAGGATGGATGGCATTTGGGGAACCCGATAACCTCATTGCCATTGCAGTTTCTAGTAAGGCCCTGCCTTTCTCAAGACTTCAAGGCAAACAAGAATCCCATAAACATTGGAGACAGGAAAGATGATGATTAGTGCTCCCAGCAATTCTGCCAAGATGGAAGGGCAGAAAAAAAGCAAACCTGGGGTAAGAAGAAAAAAGAACCCTATAGTGAGGCTTTGCTTGAATATAAAAAGAAAACCGATATTCTGGCAAATTTTAAATGTACATTTATCTTTTGTCAATGCTCATCTGCACACCTGCACAACTTAATGAATCTGTATAGAGTATAGATATTACAATGGCTAAGAAACTTCCTTGGAACATTTCCATGAAATATACATGTGCCCAACACCCCTTAAGTGGACTATTTGCTAACAGGTGTGGATTAGCATCTTTATGTGCAAGTATTACATGGAGCATATGGCCCAAGACAGTTTCTCCCCCCAGTTGCTATCAGTCAAGTGTTTTGCCTTGCTTCCTTTTCCAGAGAGAAGAAAAGAGGAAAGAACTTTGCAAAAGTTGGACCCTAGAATGTATTTGTGTTGTTTTTGTCCTATCATTTGAACAGAACTACTCTAATTGAGATATTTTCTCACTGTCATCCAAAATTGCACAGCAATGAGGCTTTTTGGCTCTCAGATCTTAAAAGGGAACTAAAATGAGTAGTTCTTGTTTTTTAAAAAAATGGAGGAAATTCAGGTATGCATCCCGAATTTTTTCTATTCAGTTACTTTACCTAAGAAGAGAGGCAGGAAATAAATATGTTGGAGGAACTGGAGATGGAAATATGGAAGTGGATGTTAATAATCCCCTTACCACTATTGTACTTGCTCCTGGAAATGGTAGTTTGAAAGGCTGCTTCTGGAGCCTCTGCTCATAATGCTTGGCAGGGAAATCAAGGAAAATTTATTGGAAAAAAGAGTCCCCCTGTCTGAGCCTCAGTTTACTTGTTGATAAGATAAGAAAGTTGGGGAAAATATTAATGAATAGGGTGCTGGAATTGGAGTCAAGAAAATAGGCTCAAATTCCTTCTTATTTATTTAGCTGTGTGACCCAGGGCAAGCCAACTAGGCATCTCTGTGTCTCAGTTTCCTCATCTGTAAAATGATTTAATGACTTCTAAGATTCATTCTTACTTACTTTAAGTCTATGATCCTATGAGTAGATGATTTCTAAGGTCCTTTACAACTCAACATCCTATAATCTTTTTCTAAAGTTCCTCAGGGGCATACATTGAGGTAAGTCTGATTTGGATCTAAAAATGAGGTTGGGAACCATTGATTTAGTCTAACTGTAGCAAACCAGCACTTGAATACAAAAAAAAAAAAAAAAAATAGAATGTAATTCACAAAACTCAACCTCAAATTTTAAGCTTTAGGGAGTGACAATCACTGGGCTAGGGATATAATTTTAACTCTTCAACATTGAGCTTATGTAACTTTAAAAGAAAAGAAAGGCAACAAAAATGGCCTCCAATTGAGGATAACATCATTTCACAGGAAAGGGTATTGATGACTTCTGTGAGTGACAGGGTTACACTGAAAACCACACATCCTAAAGGAGAGAAATTACCATTTTAAAAGGGACAGAGATATTACAATGTAGGGAAAGGGGAGCAAAATAAACAAATGTATCTAAAGATGGAAGTTTACTTTGTCATCAAACATCTTCTCTGTTCTACTTCATAGAAAATATTAAGGAACTGTCTTAAAGGACAGTTTGAATATAGAGACATAGTAATGAATTAGCAAGGATTAAAAAGAGCAAGCAACTCTCTAAATCAGATTTAGTTCCCTTTTAAGATCTGCCAAAAATGACTGTTTTTAATATGGTAAAACCTTATTATATTTGAAACAGGAATACATACACAACTCTTGCTTTATGAACGCCTAGAATTCAGAATATAGGGTTTAGAGCTGGAAAGACCTTATAGATTACCTAATCTAACTCCTTCATTTAACAGATGAAGAAACTAAGGCTTAAAGAAATTAAATAATTTGCCCAAAGTCAAATAAATAAGAAATATAAGGGATAAGCCTTAAACCCAAGTCCTCAAAGTCCAAACCCAGTGCTATTTCCACTATAGGATGTCATCTCCTGTTAATTGGATTAACTAACTCCCCAACTATTTGACCAGTGATTAAGTTCACATCTCTAGAATTCCATTTGACTGGGGGTTACTGGCAAAATAAGAGGTTCACAGCTGTCTCTGATGTATCTGGCTATCATTGTCCTTGCTGCTGGCTCTAATGTCTTTGGAAACCAAAAGCTTCTGGGTGTGGGTCTCAGTTTGAATATAGAAACAACATAGTAATGAATTAGCAAGGATTAAAAAGAGCAAGCAACTCTCTAATAAATTGGTGATTCTTCCAAGCTGACTCTAAAGAGAGAAATATTTAGTGCTAGATGATAGATTCCCCCTCCCCATTTTCAGCAAGGACTTGGGAAACTGATGAAGGGCTGTGACATAAAACCACTTCAATCTTCTAGTGACACTGACTATTAGAGACAGTAAGAATTCTACATGACCCCCTACCTCCCTTCAAAAGTCTCGCCCTGCAGTGAAAGCCAAATATTTTCTGACACAAGAACTGTGTGAGTCACTCTCACCCAGGGAGATTTCTTACACAGTGGTAATTGTTAGCACAAATACCAAATACATAGAGAGAGAAAAAGCTCACATCCTACACAAGGGGGTAATTTCTTGATGGTTCAAAGATTAGTTTTGTCCTCTCCACAATTTCTAAATAAAAGTCCTCCAACCCTCTTTTCCTCCCATCTCTCAACTTCAAGCCAGACAAATATAGAGAGAATTTCAACCATTTCTCTCTTTGAGCATCAATCACTCAGGTTCTAGTTCACTCTTAAATTCTGAGTCCATAACTGAAGCAGAGAGCCAGTTGCTTTAAAGGTGGGGCTATTTTCTTTGGCTGTATCAGTTAGCTATTAACCAGCTGTGGAAGTTCTGATACTAAACTTCTCTTGGGATTAGCTGTCCTAGAAGAACCAGTACCAAACAAAGTCTTAGTGAGACAATCTTTCCTTCTGACCTCAAGTTTTATTGATGGCAGAAAAAATCAGCTTGACTTTCCTTGGGATCATATAATGATAGCACTGAAAGGGTAGTATGGTCAACTACTTCCATTTTACATATCAGATTCATTAAATCATCTCTAATCTGTAATTCCATTCAGTAAGCAAGAACCATTTATGTTGAATACCTTTTTCTTCCACTACTCCAAAAAACAATATAAATAAATCTCTTTATTTAGAATTCAAACAAAATAGCTCAACTAATCAAAAATATTCGGTTGCAGTTTTCTGCAGCATAATCTAATGGGGAAAATGTTGCATCTACAATCAAAGGACTGGTTCTGTTGCTTATTACCTATAAGACTATGGGCATTTGTCCTTTCTAGTTCTGTTTTTTCCAATAAAATGATGGAGATTAGATAAAGTCTAAAGTCTTACTCTAAAAGTTTATGGCAAATGTATAGATTCTTTTAATTCCTAGCATTTCTAGAAGACAACTTTATACAGCGGGTATGGGAGTGGATTTAGGCTTGGAATACCTAGATTTGATTTCTAAGTTACCATTCACTGCCTATGTGATCTTCAAGGAGTTGTTTAATCCCTCTGAGCTTTGGTTTCCTCACTTGCAAAATGAAGGGGTTGTACTAGACCTAAAAAGCCCCTTCTAGCTCTCCATTCCTAACCCAGTATTATTCAGAATTTTACACCTCAAAAAGCTAACAAAACAAGTGAATCTCCAAGGTTTCCTTTCACTAGTAACTTTTAGGGTAGTATGTTTGTTATTCAAATTCAAGTATTTCAAATACCAAGACTAACTCAACCATCTTACTCTAGTTCTAGGGTTTATTGAATAGCACTGTATAATCACTCAGATGTAGTCAATCACTAAAGAAAGATCTAAGATACATATAACTTTTGCCTCAAGGCTCTTCTGAGTTCCTGTCTGGGCTGATTTGGGGAAGTGAAGCTACATATATACATGTGGCTGGCTTGTGGTCACCAACTAAACTCAGGCAACTATCCAGTTCTAGAAGGGCCACATTTATCAGGGAGCTGTAAAGTTTTTTCCCGAAGTAGACAAAAAGAGTTGAAGGGTTCAGTCTATAGTAAACTAACCCCAAATTCCCTACTATACTGATGAGCAGATTCAGAAAATAGAATCTAAGTGGAGGATTCAGCTACTGCAGTCACAAATATTTATCAAGTTACTTTCACTATCTCTGAAGGCAATTAGGTGGTGCAGTGAATAGGGTATTGTATGTAGAATCAGGAATACTCATTTTGTTGAGTTTAAATCTGGCCTCAGATGTTTACTAATGTGTGATCCCGGGCAAGTTTGCCTTAGTTTCTTCATCTCTAAAATGAGCAGGAGAAGGAAATGGCAAACCATTCCAATATCTGTGCCCAGAAAACTTCAAATGGAGTGAAGAGAAATCATACACAATGACAAAAACATAACAATTTACTATTCTATCTACAAGTGACTTCTACTCCTTTGTGCAAAGTAGCCTAATTTAATGACCATGTCAGTAGGTAACAGTAGTATGAGTTGACTTAATATAAATTCACACCAAATTCCTATTCTTCTCCATGTATGACAACTGAGGTTATTATAGGCAATGAATTGTGCAAAGTGCTAGAGATATCATAATGAAGCAAAACAGTAACTGCTCTCAAAGATCTTACACCCTATAGGGGGACACAACA
The DNA here is from genome assembly GCF_016432865.1 of Antechinus flavipes. Taxonomy (NCBI): domain Eukaryota; kingdom Metazoa; phylum Chordata; class Mammalia; order Dasyuromorphia; family Dasyuridae; genus Antechinus; species Antechinus flavipes. The sequence continues at coordinate 551,108,372 of NC_067399.1, read as the reverse complement.
TGTACACAGAGAAGTAAATACAAGATGATTTGAGAAGAGAAAGTTCTTAGAACTGCCTGGGAGTCACATTAATTCCTCTCTATTGCTACCAGATTCCCAAATAGAGGTGTAACTTCAACAGGAGGTCTGATTGCAACCTCTATAAACAAGCCAATAAAATACAGTTTTATAGCAGTCAGACCTACAAAAATGAAGTAAAAACCAGCAGAAGATGTAAAAATGGCCCCAAAGCAAATTTAGATGTGGCCCCTGCCAAAAAAGGGCTTCAGGGTACCTACCTACCTATATCAGTATGACTGATTACAGCTATGTAACTAAAACTCAATCTAATATATAACTCAAGTAAAGTGAGTTGTTGCTTATAACAGAAAGGTTTGTTGTAGAGATATGAGATGATTTTTTTTAAATTATTGCAAATATATAATAAAAGACACTGATGAGAGAAAGACAACTAGAGAAATAATTAGCAAATATTTTCTGATGTGAGGGCTTCAAATTATGAATTAAGAAAATAAATTTTAAAAGTTAATATAGCAGGGGCAGCTAGGTGGCACAGTGGATAGAGCCCAGCCCTGAAGTCAGGAGGACCTGAGTTCAAATTTGATCTCAGACACTTAACACTTCTGACCCTGGGCAAGTCATTTAACCCCAATTGCCTCAGAAAAAAAAAGTTAATATAGCAGGGGGCAGCTAGATAGTTCAGTAGATAGACCACTGGCCCTAAAGTCAAGAGGAACTGTGTTCAAATCCAGCCTCAGAAACTTAGCCCTCCTATTGGGCAAATTACTTAAATCCAGGTGCCTCACTCACACATACACACACAAACACAAAAAGTTAATAAAGCACAACAGTAGTGCTTCTTATTCCATATCAGCAGAGCTCTGTAAGAAGGGACTGCCCATAATAGAATTTGTGGGATATTCGAAATATGATACATATATCCAGCACAAGAAAAAAATGGCAACCAAGAGCCAATAAAAGAAAGAAAGACACTTATTTTAGCAGCTGGAGACAACTCAACATCTACTAGTCAAACATCTTATCAACTTGGGAACATTGTTTATGGCAACAATATTTCGAGATACTTGCACTCTCACAGGAAATTTCTATATAAGCACAATTTCAATATTTCAAGTTCAGAGATCAGTGACTTCATCCACTAGGGTACTCTTGCCACTTATAAACCTCAGTAATTATACTTGACATTTATGTGACACTTTAAAATTTATAAAACACTTTATAGTGTAAGGTCTGCACAAATATTATTTCCTTTTTATAGATGAATTAAAAAAACAACTGAGAGAGGTTAAATGCAATCACACAACTAGCAAGAGGTAGAACAGGGAGATATAGATATACAAACACAGGTTGCTCTAATTCCAGTTCTTTTCAATATATACTGTTGTTGATCAGAGTAAAATGTGCTTTAATATTTTTGTACATCTAAAAGTAATGCAGCCAGGAAAAGAAAACAAGGTACATACTGGAGGGAAAGAATCTTTGCATCAAACATTTTTGATAAAAGACTAACATTCAAAACTTGTAATGAATCTACATAAATTAATTTAAAAATTTCTAGGAGTCAAAAATATTTGACCAGACAGTTTTTGAAAGGAGAAATGATCAGCAACCAATTGAAAGGATATTTAAAATCATTAATAATCGGAGTAAAACAAATTAAAACAACTCTAAAATGTGATTTATAGAATGCTATCTATCCCTAATAAGTTATAGAACAAAATACTAATTGAGATCTGAGGAGGAATGTCATTACTGCCTGGAAGAATAAGGAAGAGTTCCTGGAAGAACGCTTTAAAAAAAAAAAATTGGTCTTTAAAGAATGAATAGAAGGGCTATTGTGAGTATCAAATGACACAATATATAAAACACTTAGCATATGTGGTTCATAGTAGGTGCTATATGAATCCTAGTTATTGTTAGAAGCAAAATATCTATCCAATGATTGGGGAAGGGCTGATCAAATTATGTTATATTTATGTGGTAAAATATTGTTATATCATTAGGAATAAAGATTTTAGAGAAATATGGGAAACCATAAAGTGGGACAAATTGAAATAAACAGATTTTAGAAATACATAATGACTGTTGTTGTTGTTCAGCCATGTCCAATTCTTTGTAACTCCATTTGGGGATTTCTTGGAAGAGATATTAGAGTAGTTTGCCATTTCCTTGTCCAGCTAATTTTAGAGATGAGGAAATTGAGGCAGAGTTAAGTGACAGTCACACAGCTAGTTACTGAAATTAGATTTATATATAAATCTATGTACATTTGATATATTTCTCTGTGTGTCTCTTTCTATACATGTGTGTGTGTGTACTCTGTGTGTGTGTGTGTGTGTGTGTGTGTGTAGACATAATGGCTACAACATTGTAAACAAAGTCCAGATGTAGAAACAATAAAATCTGTTCAAATATAATGGTTAATGTTAGTAACACACCATCAAAGTTGAATGACATACCCCTTCTTTCTGTTAATAAACAGATAAATTGCTTGAGGGGATGTAATTTGTGAGGGATTTTTTTTTTAGGGGAGAGGAGTTGTAGGGAAGTATCAACAATATAAAACCAAATGCATCAATAAAATTAAACACACACTAGCAAGCTGATGCACTCACTACTTGTCAAGTTGTGATTTAGTTCCATCTTTTGGGAAAGAAAAATTAATTATACAATAAGAGAACAAAAATGTTCATACTCTGATTCTGTCATCCTAGTTTATAGCCTAAAGACTATATTGATTGGGGATAAAAAAAAAATATGTGTACAGGAATATTCATGGCAGCACTATTTGTAATGGTAACAAACAAAATAAACAGTGTGCCTAATAATAGGTAAATATCTAAACAAATTATGGCATCTGAACATCTGAAGGTAATATAGTAGTACTATTTTTTAAAGAATAATGAATATCAAGAAATCAGAAATATTGGAAGAATTGTATGAAATAATTTTATGAAGAGTAAAGAAAGCAAGACTGAAAAAATAATATACATAATGACTGTAATTACATAAAAGAGAGAGGGCATTGAATAACAAAGCAACAAAATCCTCATTAAATATAGATAAGTTTTTTAATTACCTTCCTAAACTACATATGAGTGTCTCAAAAGTCTTAGTTCATTTTTCAACTTTAGTAACTAAAAAAATTGAACTAAGAGTTTTGGGACAATCTGTACCCACAGACTCTCCCTCCTACCCCTCATTCTTAACAATCTCTATGATTACATTTATAATAATTTAGAGTCTTAGTGATTTTTTTATGTTTTATTTTGTTCATATCCATGCATATGGATACTTATCAATGGAAATTTTAAAAAGTTGATTAATTTAAAATCTCCAAAGCATTATACATGTTATTTTAATTGGTTCTCATAATAACCTTATGATGCAGATATGACAGGTATTAATTTGGATGAAACTCAGAGAGGTTAAAAAAAAACACCTCTGTCCATGGTCACTCGGTTATATAATGTTAGCAATAATATTCAAACACAGGTCCCCCTAATACTGAGGGCTGGTTTCCTTCCATTATATCAACTTCTTCTCACAAGCCTTCCAAGCTTTCAAGATAGAATTTGTGAGTTTCTATGGACAGAAAAAAAAAAGCATTAAAGGTCCTGGTAGCCTGCCCACTGGAGAAGATCTTTTCCAAATTTCAACTAAGACTTGTCCTCCAAAGATGAATGTGCAATTTATCAGTGGATCTATTTTTTTATAAAGCTTTTTATTTTTAAAACATATGCATAGTTTTCAACTTTCACCCTTGCAAAACCTTGTGATCCAAATTTTTTTTCTCCCTTCCTTCTTCCCACCCCCTTCCCTACACAGCAAATAATACAATATACGTTAAACATGTACAATTCTTCTACACATATTTCCATAATTATCGTGCTGAAACAAGAAAAATCAGATCAAAAAGGGGAAAAAATGAAAAAGAAAATAAAATGCAAGCCAATAATAACAATAACAAAAGTGAAAATACTATGCTGTGATTCATTCTTAGTCCCCACAGTTCTCTCTCTGGGTGCAGGTGGCTCTCTCTGTCACAAGAGAATTGGAACTGGCCTGAATCATCTCAGTGTTGAAAAGAGCCACGTCCATCAGAATAGATCATCATATAATCTTGCTATTGCTGTGCACAATATTCTCCTGGTTCTATTCACTTCACTTAGCATCAATTCATGTAAGTCTCTCTAGGCCTTTCTGAAATCATCCTGTTGATTATTTCTTATATGGTAATAATATTCCCTAATATTCACATACCATAATTTATTTAGCCATTCTCCAAGTGATGAGCATCCACTCAGTTTCCAGTTCTTGTCACTACAAGAAGAGCTGCTACAAACATTTTTGCACATGTAGGTTCTTTTCCCTTTTTTATTAGCTCTTTGGGATATAGGCCTAGAGATACTGCTAGATCAAAGGGTATGCACAGTTGATAGCCCTTTGGGCAGAGTTCAAATTGCTCTCCAGAATGATTGGATCAGTTCACAACTCCACCAACAATGTATTAGTATTCCAGTTTTCCCATATCTCCTCCAGCATTTATCATTATCTTAGTCAATCTGAGAACTGTGAAATGGTACCTCAGAGTTGTATTAATTTGCATTTCTCTGATCAATAGTGATTTTTCAAATGATTAGAAATGGCTTTACTTTCTTTATCTGAAAATTGTCTCTTCATATTCTTTGGCCATTTATCAATTGGAGAATGTCTTGTATTCTTATAAATTTGAGTCAATTTTCTACGAATTTTGAAAATGAGGCCTTTATCAGAACCCTTGAATGTAAAAATTTTCCCCCAGTTTACTGCTTCCCTTCTAATCTTGTCTACAGTAATTTGTTTGTACAAAAAGTTTTTAACTTAATATAAACAAAATAATCTATTTTGTATTCCATAATGTATTCTAGTTTGTCTTTGAAGTAGGCCTATTTTTGAAGCCTTTTTGTACTCACATTTATTATAACAATTTAACCTCATGATAAACTCTATTTGTATATTAAGAAACTAAGGCATGCACAGAAGATGCCATTGGATTATTCAACTATTGAACTGAACCAAACTTTTGACCTCAATATCCCAATTCCCCTGGCAAAACTTGAAATACCCCAAGTTTGGTATTGGTTACCTTCTCTCCAAGACCTCAAACTGAATTCCTTGATATTATTCCCTGACTATTTCAGGGAAAACAGTTGGTATTCACAGAGAGCTTTTGTGTACATTATTCTACTTCTATATAGATACTGAAGATGCAGATGGACGTCATGGAATTGTCCGAGTAGACCGTGCTCCATTAGCAGCTAAGGTGGTTGACCTGCCCTGCATTAAAAAAACTTTTTACAAGACAGCAGATATCTGCCAGATGCTAGTGTGCAGTGTGGATGGGGATCTTTACCCTCCTCCAGAAGAACCAGTTGCCACTACTGATCCAAAAGCAAGTAAGAAAAAAGATAAGGAAGGACAGGGAGAGGAAATTCATCTGGAATCATGGTATCACTCTGCCGCTTAAGAATGTCAGAAAGAAAAGGTTCCGTAAAACAGCCAAGAAGAAGTACATTGAATCACCAGATGTGGAAAAAGAAGTAAAGAGGCTTCTCAGTACAGATGCAGAAGCTGTCAGTGCCCGATGGGAGGTAATTGCAGAAGATGAAACAAAGGAAGCCGACAACCAGGTTTCCTTAGCAGGTCTAGATATTTTCTCTCCAGGAATGAGTGGCCATAAGCAGGGCCATAGCTCCTCAGAACATGATGAGCTCAGGGAGATATTTAATGATATCAGCAGCAGTAGTGAAGAAGAAGATGAGAGAGATCCTTATGATGATGAAGATATAAAAATCATTGACACTGAAGAAGACCTAGAGAGGCAACTACAAGACAAGCTTGATGAATCCAGTGAGCAGCGCCAAGAAAATGAGGAAACAAATCAGATGGTCGTGGGAATTCAGAAGCAGATTGACATAATGAAAGGTAAACTTCAAGAGACCCAAGTGAGAGCAAAACGACAAGAAGACCTCATCATCAAAGTAGAAAATCTGGCACTCAAGACTCGTCTTCAGGCTGTTTTGGTTGAACTCAAACAGCAGGAAGAACGAGAGAAGCAACAGCTCAGTTCCTTGCAGGAACAGCTAGAATCACTCCTGGAGAAATAAGAGTCCCCTGCTTGCAAATTCACTGTTGTCCTCATATTGGTAATTGTCTTACATTACATCCTTTGGATTGAGTCCAATATAGATTGTTTTTTTTTTTTTTTTTTTTTTTTTAGTGTTAGAGGTCTGAGGGTTAAATCTCAGCTCTTCTTTTTTTTTTTTTTTTTAATTTTTTTATTTAATAATTACATTATATTTACACTCATTTCTGTTCCGATTTTTTTTTTCCCCTCCCTCCCTCCACCCCCTCCCCTAGATGGCAAGCAGTCCTTTATATGTTGGATATGTTGCAGTATATCCTAGATACAATATATGTTTGCAGAACCGAACAGTTCTCTTGTTGCATAGGGAGAATTGGATTCAGAAGGTATAAATAATCCGGGAAGAGAAACAAAAATGCAGATAGTTCACATTCGTTTCCCAGTGTTCTTTCTTTGGGTGTAGCTGCTTTTGTCCGTCATTTATCAATTGAAACTCAGGTCTCTTTGTCAAAGAAATCCACTTCCATCAAAATATGTCCTCATACAATATCGTTGTCGAAGTGTATAATGATCTCCTGGTTCTGCTCATTTCACTTAGCATCAGTTCATGTAGGTCTCTCCAAGCCTCTCTGTATTCATCCTGCTGGTCATTTCTTACAGAACAATAATATTCCATAACATTCATATACCACAATTTACCCAGCCATTCTCCAATTGATGGGCATCCATTCATTTTCCAGTTTCTAGCCACTACAAACAGGGCTGCTACAAACATTTTGGCACATACAGGTCCCTTTCCCTTCTTTAGTATTTCTTTGGGATATAAGCCCAATAGAAACACTGCTGGATCAAAGGATATGCACATTTTGATAATTTTTTGGGCATAATTCCAGATTGCTCTCCAGAATGGTTGGATTCGTTCACAACTCCACCAACAATGCATTAGTGTCCCAGTTTTCCCGCATCCCCTCCAACATTCATCATTATTTTTTCCTGTCATCTTAGCCAATCTGACAGGTGTGTAGTGGTATCTCAGAGTTGTCTTAATTTGCATTTCTCTGATCAATAATGATTTGGAACACTCTTTCATATGAGTGGTAATAGTTTCAATCTCATCCTCTGAAAATTGTCTGTTCATATCCTTTGACCATTTATCAATTGGAGAATGGCTTGATTTCTTATAAATTTGAGTCAGTTCTCTATATATTTTGGAAATGAGGCCTTTATCAGAACCTTTAACTGTGAAAATGTTTTCCCAGTTTGTCGCTTCCCTTCTAATCTTGTTTGCATTAGTTTTATTTGTACAAAGGCTTTTTAATTTGATGTAATCGAAATTTTCTATTCTGTGATCAGTAATGGTCTCTAGTTCATCTTTGGTCACAAATTTCTTTTTCCTCCACAAGTCTGAGAGATAAACTATTCTATGTTCCTCTAATTTATTTATAGTCTCGTTCTTTATGCCTAGGTCATAGACCCATTCTGATCTTATCTTGGTATATGGTGTTAAGTGTGGGTCCATGCCTAATTTCTGCCATACTAATTTCCAATTATCCCAGCAGTTTTTATCAAATAATGAATTCTTTTCCCAGAAGTTAGGGGCTTTGGGTTTGTCAAACACTAGATTGCTATAGTTGACTATTCTGTCTTGTGAGCCTAGCCTTTTCCACTGATCCACTAATCTATTTCTTAGCCAATACCAAATGGTTTTGGTGACTGCTGCTTTATAATATAATTTTAGATCAGGTACAGCTAGGCCACCTTCATTTGATTTTTTTTTCATTAATTCCCTTGAGATTCTCGACTTTTTATTGTTCCATATGAATTTTGTTGTTATTTTTTCTAGATCAATAAAATATTTTCTTGGAAGTCTGATTGGTATAGCACTAAATAAATAGATTAGTTTAGGGAGTATTGTCATCTTTATTATGTTCGCTCGGCCGATCCAAGAGCACTTAATATTTTTCCAATTATTTAAGTCTGACTTTATTTGTGTGGAGACTTTTTTATAATTTTGCTCATATAATTCCTGACTTTCCTTTGGTAGATAGATTCCCAAATATTTTATGGTATCAACAGTTATTCTGAATGGAATTTCTCTTTGTATCTCTTGCTGTTGGGTTTTGTTGGTGATGTATAAAAATGCTGAGGATTTATGGGGATTTATTTTGTAGCCAGCTACTTTGCTAAAATTATGAATTATTTCCAATAGCTTTTTGGTAGAATCTCTGGGGTTCTCTAGGTATACCATCATGTCATCTGCAAAGAGTGATAGTTTGGTTTCCTCATTGCCTACTCTAATTCCTTTTATATCTTTCTCGACTCTTATTGCCGAGGCTAGTGTTTCTAATACGATATTAAATAATAATGGTGATAGTGGGCAACCTTGCTTCACTCCAGATCTTACTGGGAAAGGTTCCAGTTTTTCCCCATTGCATATGATGCTTACTGATGGTTTTAAATATATGCTCCTGACTATTTTAAGGAAAAGTCCATTTATTCCTATGCTCTCACGTGTTTTTATTAGGAATGGATGTTGGATTTTATCAAATGCTTTTTCTGCATCTATTGAGATGATCATGTGGTTTTTGTTTGTTTGGTTATTGATATAGTCAATTATGCTAATAGTTTTCCTAATATTGAACCAGCCCTGCATTCCTGGTATAAATCCTACTTGGTCATAGTGTATTATCCTGGTGACAATTTTCTGTAATCTTTTTGCTAATATTTTATTTAAGATTTTAGCATCAATATTCATTAGGGAGATTGGTCTATAATTTTCTTTCTCTGTTTTCAGCCTACCTGGTTTAGGTATCAGTACCATATCTGTGTCATAAAAGGAGTTTGGTAGGACTCCTTCAATCCCTATTTTTTCAAATAGTTTATATAACATTGGAGTTAATTGTTCTTTAAATGTTTGGTAGAATTCACATGTAAATCCATCTGGTCCTGGGGATTTTTTCTTAGGGAGTTGATTGATAGTTTGTTCTATTTCTTTTTCTGAGATGGGACTGTTTAGGATATTTACTTCTTCCTCTGTTAGTTTGGGCAAGCTGTATTTTTGGAGGTATTTTTCTATTTCATTTAAGTTGTCGAATTTATTGGCATAAAGTTGGGCAAAGTAACTCCTAATTATTGCTCTAATTTCCTCTTCGTTAGTGGTGAGTTCTCCCTTTTCATTTTTAAGACTAACAATTTGATTTTCCTCTTTCCTTTTTTTAATCAGATTTACTAAGGGTTTGTCTATTTTGTTGGTTTTTTCATAGAACCAACTCTTAGTTTTATTAATCAATTCAATAGTTTTTTTACTTTCAATTTTATTGATCTCACCTTTTACTTTTAGAATTTCAAGTTTAGTGTTTGACTGGGGGTTTTAATTTGTTCCTTTTCTAGCATTTTTAATTGCAAACCCAATTCATTGACCTTCTCTTTCTCTATTTTATACAAATAGGCCTCTAGAGATATGAAATTTCCCCTTATTACCGCTTTGGCTGCATCCCATACATTTTGGTATGATGTCTCATTATTATCGTTTTCTTGGGTGAAGTTATTAATTATGTCTATGATTTGCTGTTTTACCCAATCATTCTTTAGTATGAGATTATTTAGTTTCCAATTATTTTTTGGTCTACTTCCCCCTGCTTTTTTGTTGAATGTAATTTTCATTGCATCGTGGTCTGAAAAGGATGCATTTACTATTTCTGCCTTACTACATTTGAGTTTGAGGTTTTTATGTCCTAATATATGGTCAATTTTTGTATAGGTTCCATGAACTGCTGAAAAGAAAGTGTATTCCTTTCTGTCTCCATTACATTTTCTCCAGAGATCTATCATATCTAGCTTTTCTAGTATTCTGTTTACCTCTTTGACTTCTTTCTTATTTATTTTCTGGTTTGATTTATCTAATTCTGAGAGTGCAAGGTTAAGATCTCCCACTATTATAGTTTTACTGTCTATTTCTTCTTGCAGCTCTCTTAGTTTCTCTTTTAAGAATTTAGATGCTACCCCACTTGGTGCATATATGTTTAATATAGATAGTGCTTCATTATCCATGCTACCCTTTAGCAAGATATAGTGTCCTTCCTTATCTCTTTTAATTAGGTCAATTTTTGCTTTAGCTTGATCTGAGATCAGGATGGCTACCCCTGCTTTTTTGACTTCACCTGAAGCATAGTAGATTTTGCTCCAACCTTTTACCTTTAACCTGCATATATCTCCCCGCTTCAGGTGTGTTTCCTGTAAACAACATATTGTAGGATTCTGGCTTTTAATCCATTCTGCTAACCGCTTTCTCTTTATGGGGGAGTTTACCCCGTTCACGTTTATGGTTAGAATGACCAATTCTGTATTACTTGCCATCTTGTTAACCCCGGTTTATGCTTTCCTCCCTTCTTTCCCCTTTCCCCCCCTTCCAAGTATTAAGCTTGTGAGCACCCCTTGCTTCTCACAGCCCTCCCTTTTTAGTATCCCTCCCCCCTCCTTAGAGTTCCTCCCCCTATCTTACCCCTTTCCCTCCCAGTTCCCGTATTCCCTTCCCCTTAGCTTATTCCTTCCCTTTCCACTTTTCCCTTCTCACTTTTCAATGAGATGGGAGAAGTTTCACCATAGATTGAATATGTCTTAAGATTTTTCACTTAAAGCCAATTCTGAAGGCAGTAAGATACCCACTATATTCATCCCCCTCCATTCTTTCTCTCAGATATAATAGGTTTCCTATGCCTCTTCATGAGATGTACTACCCCCACTTTACCCTTTTTCTGGTACAATGTCCTTTCCACATCAATTTCTAGAACAAGGTATACATGTATTCTTTATACATCTATATAGTCAAAATATAGTTCCCAAGATTAATCTTTACCTTTTTAGATTTCTCTTGAGTTCTATATTTGTAGATCAAACTTTTTGTTAAGTTCTGGTTTTTTCATCAGAAATAGATGAAATTCGCTTACTTCGTTGAATGTCCATCTTCTTCCCTGGAAAAAGATGCTCATTCTCGCTGGGTAAGTTATTTTTGGTTGCATACCAAGTTCCTTAGCCTTTCGGAATATCATATTCCAGGCCCTTCGATCTTTTAATGTGGATGCTGCCAGATCCTGGGTGATCCTTATTGTGGCTCCTTGATACTTGAATTGGGTTTTTCTAGCCGCTTGCAATATTTTTTCTTTCACCTGAGGGTTCTGGCATTTGGCCACTATATTCCTTGGTGTTTTGATTTTAGGATCCCTTTCAGTGGGTGATCGATGAATCCTTTCAATGTTTATTTTTTCCTCTGTTCCTATGACTTCTGGGCAGTTCTCTTTGATAATTTCCTGGAAGACAGTGTCCAGGCTCTTTTTTTCATCATGTTTTTCTGGGAGTCCAATGATTCTCAGATTGTCTCTCCTGGATCTGTTTTCCAGGTCTGTTGTCTTCCCCAGAAGGTATTTCACATTTTTCTCCATTGTTTGATTTTTTTGGATTTGCTTGACTGATTCTTCTTGTCTCCTCGAGTCATTCAATTCCACTTGTTCAATTCTGATTTTCAGTGAAGTATTCTCTTCACTCACTTTTTTAAAATCTTTCTCTAATTGTCCAATTGAGTTCTTTTGTTCTGTGGAATTTTTTTCCATTTCGCCAATTTTGTTTTTTAGAGAGCTGTTTTCTGTTTCCAGTTCACTAATCCTATTTTTCAAGGATTTTACTTCTTTATCCACTCTCTCTTTAACTTTCTCCAGACTCTTTTCCCATTTTTCTTCTAGCTCCCTTGTGAGAGCCTTTTTAATCACTTCTATGAGGTTCATCTGTGCTGAGGAACAGCCGATCTCCTCCTTTGGGGAATCACCTGGGGACTGCCTGTTTTTAGTCTCCTCAGGATTTAGAGTCTGCTCTCTATCTGTATAGAAGCTGTCAAGGGTTAAAGTCCTCTTCAGCTTCTTGCTCATTCTGTCTATTAATCAGAGATAAACTACCAAAGAAAAACAGAAAAAAACTGGAGTCTTTCTTTGGGGGGGGGCTGGGTGTGTTATCGAGCTTCCTCTACAGACTGCAGGTGGCAGCAGTGAGGCACTAGCAGGACTGTGCTGCGCCTGCGCTCTGAGATCCCAAAGCGTGCTGAGTCACTGAGGGGGGGAAGGGGGGGGGCCAGGTCCTGAGAGACTCCAGCTGTTTGCGGTTGTATTCTTCAGCCCCGGTGTTTTTAGCTTCTCTGCTGGGCTGTTGACTTGCTGCCGGAGGAAATTATCCAAAGCTGTAGCGAAGCTCTCCCCGCAGAGACGGCTACGATCACTCCCCACCCCCTCTCCAGTCTGCTCCCGTGCTCTCACTGCCGCTGCCCTCAGCCTGCGCCCGATCTAAAACCGCCCCAGCCCTCCAGTAAAGACAGACCTTTCTTGGCGGATCTCAAGGATGGCTTCTCTTGGTAACTATTTGTGGGTTTTTTTCAGTCAAGCATTGATTCAGAGGCTTGTAATGAAGTGGATAGTGAGAGAAAGCGCGGAGCTTATGCAGCTGTGAGCCTCCTCTCCGCCATCTTAACCGGAAGTCCCCAATATAGATTGTTAATACGGATATTTGATTTCACCATTTTTCTTTTGCCTAGTTTGAATTCATCCCATTTCTTTCTCTATAACTGTTTTTTGCTACAAACTTCTACACTAGTAAGAAAAGGTGTTAAGTAAGGGAAGAGTAGTTGTAGAAGAGTATTGGGATTAATGACTTAAATTAGTTTAACTTGTATAATTCCTTGTCTTCATTTTACAGATAAGGAAGTTGAAATTTAAAGTTGAAGTGACTAAGTCACTTACCCCTGGTTACACAATTTGCAAGCAGCATTCAAACTCAGGTCTTTCTTGATTCCAAAATTTGTCATTCATTTTATCATCACACCTTCCTCCACCATTTTCCTCTAAATGTTCAACATTCAGTGGGTTACTCAGTCTTTTTTTTTTTCTCTTCACCATCTCCCTAGTTAATATTAAAAGTAATGAAGACAGTGGCTAATTAAATCAAATCACACAAAGATGTGAATGATTATCAAAGCTAATGCTTTCCAGAGGATCAGTGATGAAAAATGATCCCCACCTCGTGAAAGAATGGTAAAGGATTAAATATACAGAACAAGCCACATGACTAATATGGGGATTTGTTTTGTAGGGTGATGCTTGCATGTTATAAAGGTTTTGTGGGAGGGATAGAAAATAAATGGTTATTGTTGGGAAAAAAAGTCTCTAAGTCATAATCTGATAAACTGATGAAATTAGTTCCAATAACTAGATAAATTAGAAATAATAAAATTAGATCATATAGCTTCTGGAACTACAAGACTGAGCCCAAATCTTGGTGAAAAGAGGGCCATACCAAAGTATAACAATATTTGAATCCTTAATAAAATCAACTAGCCTGAACTCAAACATTCATATTGTTTTATCTCTTCAGTGTGTTGCCAACAGCTCATAACAACAGATGCTCACCCACTAATCCTCTCAAGACATATATTCTCACCCCTTCTTAATTCTAGTGCCTTTCCTCTTTCAATTATTTCCTGCTTATCATTTATATAGCTTATTTGTATATATGTATGCATATATATATATATTTGTTTATTATCTCTCCCATTATAACAAAATCTCCTTGAAAACAAGGATTGTCTTTTGCTTCTCTTTGTATCCTCAGGGCTTAGTACAGTGCCTGGCACAGAATAAGTACTTAATAAATGTGTATTGATTTTATTGATTGGCATATACTCTGAAACCATATCCAAGAGATAAAGTAGGCAATTAAGTGAAACTTTTACTTACTTAATTTACTTAAGTAATAAAAGCAGAGGGACAGAAAAAAGAAATGATTTGCCTTCATTTAAAACTCAGCTCTCTCAATCCAATGTTATTTTAAAGGCCACGCAAAACATACTGTCTCTTCCATTCAAGGATTAAGTGATTATCTGAGACATTGATAAATAGTGGAAAGAAGCTACTAAAGATCAATCTAATCCTAAGAGACTACATGAAAAATCCTACATAAAAACAGAGTATTATTTTTAGAAGACATTTTTAGCACTTGGAGCATAAAATGTTAAATAGCCTGTTTACTTTTTTTGTAAACTGCAAAACAAGCTGATCCTTGTATAGCTCAAAAGGAGGGTTTTTTTTTTTTCCTTGAACTAAGATCATGACTTGGAATTTATCAGAAGTTTGGTTTTTATGGAGTTGTGGCTACACATTTTTGCTTTACAGAATCACAGCACCTCAAGAGTTAGAAAGGACCTCAAATGTAATTGTTCTCTGTGCAACATTCCATTAGAATTCTGTTAGAGAATAGGAATTGTTTCATTTTTTTTTTGTATCCCCAGTCCTTAGTATAGTGCCAGAGCACATAATATGCACTTAATAAATATTAGCATATCTATCAGATGATAAGAATCCCCTCTGCAACTTATCCAGCAAATGTTTATCTTTTACTTGAATACCCCCAATGACAGGAAAATCCCTACATTGAAAAACAAGCCATTCCTATTTTGGATAGCTCTGTTAGTTTTTCCTTATATTTTTTACATGACCCATTTGAAATTTTCACTCATTTCTTGCAGACCTTCCAAAATCCAAAAGAAAAATATGTATTCTTCTTCCAACTGACAGCCCTTCAAATACTTGAAGACAGCCTTAGTGTTCCCACTGACTCTTCCTTTATACAGGCTAAACAGCCTAACTATCTGCAACTAATCTTTTTCTTTTTTTTTTTTAATAGCTTTTTATTTACAAGTTACATGCATGGGTAATTTTACAGCATTGAAAATTGCCAAACCTTTTGTTCCAATTTTTCCCCTCCTTCTCTCCAGCCCCTCCCCTAGATGGCAGGATGACCAATACATGTTAAATATATTAAAGTATAAATTAAATACAAAATAAGTATACATGACCAAACCGTTATTTTGCTGTACAAAAAAAATTGGATTCTGAAATATTGTATAATTAGCCTGTGGAGGAAATAAAAAATGCAGGCAGGCAAAAATATAGGGATTGGGAATTCAATGTAATGATTGTTAGTCATCTCCTGGAGTTGTTTTGCTGGGTGTAGCTGGTTCAGTTCATTACTGCTCCATTGGAACTGATTTAGTTCATCTCATTGCTGAAGATAGTCAGAATTGATCATCATATAGTATTGTTGTTGAAGTATATAACTCCTGGTCCTGGTCCTGCTCATTTCACTCAGCATCAGTTCATGTAAGTCTCTCCAGGCCTTTCTGAAATTATCCTGTTGGTCATTTCTTACCAAACAATAATATTCCACAACATTCATATACCACAATTTATTCAGCCATTCTTCAATTGATGGGCATCCATTCATTTTCCAGTTTCTAGCCACTACAAAAAGGGCTGCCACAAACATTTTGGCACATACAGATCCCTTTCTCTTAAAAGAGCAATTTTTAAAAAGGCAATTGCAACTACAAACAACCACGTGAAAACATACTCCAAATCAGTATTAATTTTAAAATGTCATCTAAAATAACGCTGAAATTCCACTCCACACTCTGAAAATTGGTACAGATGACCAAAAGCTGAAATAGTCATTATTAGAGTATCTGGGAGAAACTGGCATTGATGCAGTGTTAATGAAGCTACAATTGCTTGGATGATTCTCTATATATATATATACATTTGGAATTATTTAAGAAAAAAACTAAACTAGCTATGCCCTTTGATCCAGCAGTCCCACTTTTTCATATCCAAGGAAGTCAAGAACAATAACAAATTGTCCTTGAAACATGCTGAAATATGCATAATAGTACTTTTGAGGGTAGCAAAGAACTGAAAATAAAGTGTAATCATCAACTTAAGAATGGCTGAATTAAAAGTGAATTTAAAAATACAAATATGAAGAATTCAGGGAAATATAGAAAGACTTATATGAATAAAAGACTTACCTTGAAGAGGAAAGTAAGCAGAAGCTGGAGAAAGACATAGAATGACTACAATGTAAATGAAAAAACCATTCAAAGCAACCTTAACAAATAATGGACCCACAAAAAACCAAAATGAAGCCTAATTCTCTCCTCTTAGCTGAGAGGACCCTAAATTATAAGGACAAGACAAGTCATATATTTTCAGATATTATCATTTTATCAGCAATTTCTGTATAATTATTTTTGTTATAGTTCATTTCTAAGAGATTAAAGTATTTCTAAAAATAACTTTGATATAAAAACAACAACAAAGTATCACTAAAACACTTTAAAAATAAAATCGTATTTAGTTTTAAAATTCTTAAACTACCTTTTTGTTTCTCATAAGAATTGTTATTCTCTGTATCTAGAATTTCATTCTTGAGAGCTGTACATCACTTCTGGCCAGAATTTTAGTCCATGGGATCTTTCCCATCTTTTCTCTGAGAATCTTGAAATCTAGTCTCCCAAAATTTAGGGCATGTGTTAGATCATTCTTGGCTTTTCTCTTCTTCTTTAATACAAATTCTAAGATGAAGCAATTATTTGCTTCAAAATTTCCCATCATTTTCGCCCCAGCAACCAGTGTGTCCTGAATCAGGTCCAAACATAGAAGCTCTGCTTACTGTTTTCTCTATCTTTTGAAGAATGCAATTATAATTAAAGCAATCAAAGACATCCTAGAAGCTTTTGCAATGTTAGTCTAGATAATTGAGGCCTCTCCTCACTAGTATATCATGGATTTGTGCAAGCTCATGATCTATTCCTTAAACTTATTTGTTGGGTCTTTTTGTCCAATTGTTCTACAATTTAAGTCAATGATTGCTTTAATTCTGCCTTTGTTTATATTCACCCATATGTTCTCCATTATTGTATTTTTTCCATTCTTATTTCTGAATTTTCCTCACATAAGGATATCTACTACCCCAAATCATGCCTTTTACTTCTTCTAATCCTTTTGAATTAGGTATACCATTCAAGAGCCATAGTACAGTCATGGATATCTACAAACAAATAACTATGAAATCACACTAACCCACTTGCTTTCGAATTTCACATTTTCTTTGCTTATTACTCAAGCTTTGTATATTCATATATTGGCATCTCAGATAGCTTCATAACTGTTCTATCTTGGACTTCTATGAATTTCTGGACAGATCTGGATATTGATACTTTTTTCTACAGTAAAGATTATGAGGTAGTTTTCTCCCACTAACTTTTTTCAGTTTAAAATTCTTTCTGACTAGAATTTGAAGAAATTGGGCAATTATATTATTATGAATCCACCAAGCAATCAAAAGTATTTATCGAACACTCACTATGTGCCAGGCATTTTGTTAAGTGTCAGGGGGTGCTTAAAAAACAGTTGAAATTTGAGTCTTAAGGAATTCTAGAGACTCCAATTTAGAGGTTGGAAAGGAGGGAATTTCTGGCATGGGGAAGAACAAGTGTAAAGGCACAAATTTGAAGGCTATAAGGCCACATCTTAGGAGAAGTAATTAGGCCCCTATTACTGTAATGTAGTGAATATAGATGAAAGTAAAATATTTGAAGACTGGATGGTAGGAAGAGAGCATTGAATGACAAATAAAGCACTTCATATTTGACCTTGGAGATAAAAGGCAGCTAGCTCTTAGGAGTTATTGAGCAAGAGAGTGACAGTCAGTCATTAGGAAAATCATTTTGACAGCTAAGTGGAGAACGAACATAAAACAGACAATAATGAGAAAACTATTGCAATAGTCCAGTTGAGATGTGATGAGGGCCTGAATTAAGTGGTGTCTTTGTGGTCGAGGGGAATGGGACACATGCAAAAAATGTTGGTAGAGAAAGAAAGATTGATCAGCTGGTTGGATATGTGGGACAAGCACAAGAGAAGAATTTAGGATGACGAAATCATGAGTTTCCACAACTGGAAGGAGTCCTCACCTCATGTCTGTAACTATTGCTGCTGGGCAGACTGCCTGCCCAAGTCTTTCCCTACTGCAGTCTGTCCTCTATCTACCTGTCAAAAAGATCTTGGTAAAGCTTAGGTTTGACCTTGGTCACCCTCACCCCTTCCTCCCACCCCCATGTACTCAATAAATTCCAGTGACCCTCTATATATAAAATACCCTGTTTGGTGTTCCCTCCAACCTTTATAGTCTTAACATGTTTCATACTCTCCCACAATGCTAAGAATTCTAGCCTTCTTCCCATTCTTCAAAAAAGATGCTATCTTTCCCAAATGGAGTATTTTCACTGGCTCTCTCACATAGCTGAATGCTCTTCCTCATCTTTTCTACCTCTTACTATCTTTGCCTTCCTTCAAGTTCCAGCTAAAATCAAATGTTGTACAGAAAACCTTTCTAAATCCCCCTCTCTTTTAGCTGTTAGATATAGACCCATCTCATCTCCAACCTTTCCCAGATCTCTACTGGCTAAAAATAATACATTTCAGTAAATCTTATTGTGATGTTTTAAATTCTATGTGTTTTTTCTTTCCTAAGGAAAGAATCAGCAGGCACCTTATATAAGTCAAGCAAATTTGACCATCTCTTGCCCTGAGGCCTTGATAAAGACAGCCTAGGATCCTGCATCCTAGGAATCCCAGGCCACAGGCCCATTCTCTGAAACCATTACAGTATACATGCCAGGACACTAATTACTATAGAACTAATGCAGCAATTTCCCCTGCAGGTACCCCAGCCCCCATCTCCTCAGCAGCATCACCACAAAAGGAAGACCCAGAAAAGATAGTTCTAATGACTAGGACTTTTGGCATTGTCAAATGCTTCCACATCAGAAACAGACATAGTTTTATCAGTGGGAATTATACTAAGACCACTATTTTTCCACTGCTCCCTACAGACAGCTGGTAGCAACTAGACTCTCATTAGATAAAGGCCCAGGATTAGGTGAGAAAGTCTAATTGGTGACAGTAGAAGGCAGAGGATCAGAAAGCATGGAGGACTGGTGTAGAGAGACTATAGGCCATCAGCTAGTGTCCTCAGAGAAAATCCTAATTGCTTGAGCTAGTCAGAGAATTGCAATTTTTTTTGTCTACGAAATATATTTATGCATTTGACAAATATTTACTATACACTTACTTTGTGCAAGGCACTGACCTTGCTAAACATTGTAGATTAAAAACAAATGATTACAATCCCTGCACTTAAGCAGCTGACCAGTGCCTAGAAAAGGAGAGATAGAGAGAGAAAGAAAATATAATGAACAGAAATAACAACACAAAATTGTGAATATGTAGTTGTCTATATAGTATGTAGAGATTTGGATTCTTCTACCAGGATATGAAATAAGTGGTTTAGAAGCATTGCTATATTCCAACTGTAGAAATGCCATTTGATGGTTAAGAGAAGTATTATCCTACTTATGATGACTAAGTACTGTCCTAATGCTATAGCAGTTGGACTTTAAACACCATTTAATTCTCCAGAAATAGATTTCTCAAAGCTATGACTTATTAGGAATACAAGAGTTCCCATATTAGTTCTAACCCTTGTGCATCTGCCTCAGCATTATTGACACAAAAGATGAAACTTGATAGGGCATTCTTGCTTTCCCTTATGTCAATTTTCAAGATTACTTATATCTGGACTTTTCTTAGTAGCCAGTTATGGCTTTAATTTTAGTAAATCTATTGGAACGCTTTAAAATTTCTTGTCATTACATTCCTCTAGAGGCAATAGGTTTTTCCTCTCTCTGTGAAGTAACATTTCTTATTTATATTAAATTTATCTAAACCAAGAGACTGCTCCTTGTATTTCAAGTTTAAGGAGACAAGTCCACAATATTACTATATCTATGTCATACATGATTTTAAACATTTTAGTCATGTCACTTGATATTCAGAACATAAAGGTTTAAAGCTAGAGATAATCTAGTCTAAAGCTCTCATTTCATAGTTGAGGAAACTGAGGAACACATAGAACTGATTTGCTCAAGGACACAGAGGAAAAAATAGAAACAGGTCCTCTGACTCTACATCCAATGTAATAATACCAACCTCTTAGCCTTCACTTTTCTGAACTAAAAAGTACTATTTTTTGTCATAGAACATATTCTCATCTTTCAGCTAATTTAGTTGTTCCAGAGATACAAGTGTGCCATATAGAGAAATCCCCAGTGGTTAATTATGATCTACTCATCATCTTCAAACTAACACATTCTTCCCTTGTTAAATAACTTGTATTTTTAAAATCTCTGGTCAGTGACTTGAATTCAGTCAAAAATTATCTCTTCATCAAGAAACCTGGCTCTTTCTAGAGGAATTGGAGCCAAATCTTAAGATCTGTTAAAGACAGAGCTCTTACAAGTTAGAAATAGGATTGCCCTCCTTGCAAGCTACATCAATTTCACTCAAGAATTAAATACCTATTAAAGAATTCTAACAAATTATGTGTTTAGTAACTGATCAACACAATAATCAACTACAGTTCTAAAGTACCTATAACATGCCATCCACCTCCAGACAGAAAACTGATGGACTACAGATAGAATGATAAAAAAAGAAATTGAATGTTATATAATAATAATCAAGCTTGACTTTAGAAGAGTTGAAAAAATGTTATTTTCTTTCCTTGCTTAAATGGAAATTGAGAATTTGCTAAGACTGTGGTACATTGGTTAGCTTTTCTGAATGCTTCCCTCCCTATTCCCACTGTTACAAGATATGGCTCATTGAGTAGGGAAGGATGTATTTTAAAATTAAAGTGACATAAAAATTAATTAATAATTAATTAGTATTTTCTACTCTTCACATGGCTAAGAAAATTTTTTTTGCATATTTAGAGTTTTTTTTTTTTCTCAATGGATGAGGGACAGAACAAGAGAGAAAATTTGGAACTGAAATTAAATAAATTTTAATTATAAAAACTAAAGTCAAGATTTTCCAAGAAAAACAAATTGGACATTACTGGGTTTGAGCTATCCTTTTCTTATATTGCAAAGCAAGAGTACCACCTTGTGATTAAAGTTAGAACTACAGATAAAGTTTACCAGATTTGTATATAAAGTAATTTTCTTTTAAAACAGGATCATAGAAATTGCTGAGAGATCTTCCAGGACATCTCGTCCAGCTTTTTCATTTTATAGGTGAGGAAACTGACTTGCAGAAATGACTTGTTCAAGCTCATATACCTATATCAAAAAGCTATAATTTGAAACTGAGTTCTCCAATTTTCCAGTAAAAGTTTTTTTATCAATTTTATTTCCTTCATTAGATTATAAGTTCCTTTAGGTCTAGGATAGGATGTCTTATTCCTCTTAGTGTTTGGCAGTACTTAGCACAATATAATTCACATACTAGTACTTAATAAGTTGTTAGGTGAATTAATAAAGATTTATTAAGTAACTACTCTGCCAGGCATTGTACCCTAGGTATCAGCAGTACAAAAACACCAGTGAAACAGGATCTGCCTCATACAAAGCTTATATGCTAACAAAGGAAACAACCTGTACACAAGTAAACAAAACATATGAGATAAGGATTCAGGAAAGATTTCATGTAGGAGGGAGAGGAGAGGAGAGATCATTTCAGACACAGGCTGCACAGGGGAAAGGGGAACCATCTGCATGTACAAAGACACAGAAACAGAAGCTGGACAGTTGTATATAGGAAGCAACAAGGTTAGTTTCAAGGGAATTTAGGACACACACAGAGTAAAGTATAATATGCCTGGAAAGAGAGAGAAGGCCCCAAATGTGAAGTGCATGCCAAACCAAAATGTTTATATCTTGTGTTAGAGGCAAAAATGAACCACTGGAATTTTTTGAACACTGGAACAACATAGTTTCATTTATTAAGCCATGATGAATAATTTCATTTTCTAAACACTAAGACCTGTCCATTTTTCTTTCACTTTTGGTATGGAGGGGCAAACCTCAGTTCTGTATCTTTGTTGAGTAGCCTTTAAACTAAAGTTTAAACTATTAAATTATGACCGAAGCAGTAGCTCATTTTGTTCCAATGTGGAACTAAACTATCAGGTTAGGTCCAACTTACAACAATAAGAAATTATAAGAATAAGAATTGACACAGGAAATAAGCAAAACCAAGAAGTATACACAATGACTAGAGATAGAAGGATAAAAAAAAAAAAAACTGAATGTTGTACAATAACAATCAAGCTTGACCTTAGAAGAATTGAGAAAATGTACCACCCTCCCTTCCTTGCAAGTGGGAGACTGAGAATTTGTTAAGGACTGTTGTTATGTTTGTTAGTTTTTCTGAGCTGCTTCCCTCCATCCCCCATCCCTACTTTGTTACAAGATATGGCTTACTAAATAGGGAAGGATGTATTTTTAAATGAAAGTAATATAAAATTTTTAATTACCAACAATTAAGTTTATAAATTGTCTTAAAGGAGAACCAATTTTTTGGCAAATAAGGATTGGAAAGCATTTTGTAGTTTTTAAGCCTAAAAGGATGGCTAACTATCACAACAAATATAGGTGTCTTAATGTAATATCCATAAATACCAAAACAACAAAAGAATTTCCAGAGAAAGGGTAGAGGAAATAAAGTAACATTCATTATTTGTTGAATGACCTTCAACAAAAGGAAATTGGAGCATTCCATGTAAATGATACTAGAAACAGATTCTCAATATTTCTTAAATGAATGTGAAATGTCAGTATCCATGCATTTAAGTCATAAATCCAAATTGAAACAAGTACTGTAATCTACTGTAAAAAATAAAAAGACCAAAGACAATTAGTCAACAAACATTTATTTAGTATTTACTATGTGCCAGGTATCATAAAGATCTATATTAACAGCAAAATCTATATAGACAGCTGGAATTTAGGCATATCATTTTATTTGGTTTACCTAAAAAATAAAACCTTTTGACACTTTTTGTAAAACAAATTACATTAATATCACATATCTGAATTACAAGTTTAATGAATAACTTAAAGAGAACACAAAACTAAAGTCAAAAGAGTGAATGGCTGCAAACACTGCAGAATTTATTCCTCTAGTTTAACTGTGCAACTTTAAACACTTTTCATAGAAAAAAAAAAAAGAACTTGTTACAGATAAAGGAAAACAAATTCCAAATAAACATGGTTCAAAAACATTCATTTATTTAACCTTAATTAAGGCAGGCAAAGTACAGATACTGTACATTAAAACATACAAATAGTAACAACTTGACACAATTACAACTGATTTATACATTCTTAAGGATGTTTCTACCTGTTGCTCCCTTTCTGAAGCACATTCACCATTTTTAAATGTATAAAGAACCATCAGCTGGTCCAACATAACCAACTCCAATTAGCAGAACATCTATCAGAGTCCATATTCCCAAGCCACCAAAGCTGAACAGCTTTCCTAGACCTTCTCGCCACTGACCCAGGTAGAATCGATCTGCTCCAAATCCACCAAGGGTAATGCTACAATGTAAAACAATAATTGGTTAATATTAAGTTCTGATTGACTACAAACTAATTTCATAACTCATTCAAAGTAAAGAGTTTGCTCATGTCTGCAAATAATGTTTCAACAAATGAATGTTATCATAAATTTCGAACAAATAATCCCATTACAAATTAATTTCCAACACTGTAGCTGGAAAAAACACCACCAAAACATCCTGGGTATGAAGACCTAACATGTGCAGGTGTATACAAAACAGTCAATGGAATCGTAGAATTCTAGTATCAAAATTCTACTAAATAACCTGACTTTTTATTTTTTCTAAAGAAAAAAAGTATATCACTTCATTTTCTAACAAAGAAAAAATATAAATGTTAAAAGGTATTGCAAGCAATGCAGGATGGAATAAAAAGCTTGTCAAATCCGAAAGAGGTAGGTTCAAGACCTGCCTCTAATTCCTACCTGCTATGTGAGTGGGGAAGTCTCTGCCTTCATGAATTCTCTGAAACTACATGTCAGAGCAATCACTGATCTGAATCAGTCTAAGGAGTTTTCCACATTTAAAGTGACTAAGCCTGATGAAATTATAAGTCTTCTGTAGAAAATGCAATGTACTCAAAAGATGGAATCTTAGAAAAATTACTTCCATTTTTCTGGATCTCTGTTTCCTCATTTTCAAAAAAAATGAGGGAAGGACTTTTAAGACCCCACTAAATGCTAAAATTCTAATAGTTAGAAACATTTTCCCATTGGAAAACAGTTACAAAAATAATTATTAAGTGAATTCAAAATAGCAAAGATTATTTTTCTTCTTTCTTCAACAGTTAACTTAGTTTCTGAATTTTAACACTATTAAATCATTATGTTCAGTTTTCTATGTTAAAGCATATTAAGAAAAAAAAATTTAAATTATATTAAAACAACAACACCCTACATTTTAAAGAAAAAGCCCCTGTTCAATGTTGAAAAATTACCCATGCATATATTTTGTCAATAAAAAGCTATAATAAAAAAAAAAAAAGAAAGAAAGAGTTTTTGATATTTTGCCATTTTAATCATGGTCTAATATTTTGTCATCTATAATAATGCTTTCAAATGAAATACTTGCATTATTTAAAACTTTAACATAAAGTTAAACCAAAAAGGAATACAAATATTAACAAGTGAATAAGTTATTTCTAGAACATCAGTCATTTTAGAATTACTGTGGACAATTCCAGTCTACTAAGTCCCTCTTAGTAAGGCATAAATCTAATCAACTAAATGTGTCTTGGTGGTAGATAATGTAATTTCTAAAGTGCTTATGTCACACATGGCAGAATCTTAATCAATGAATACTTTCATTTTGCTCAGTTTGTTATCAAATTAGACTATATGCCAAAG
This sequence comes from Antechinus flavipes, assembly GCF_016432865.1. Taxonomy (NCBI): domain Eukaryota; kingdom Metazoa; phylum Chordata; class Mammalia; order Dasyuromorphia; family Dasyuridae; genus Antechinus; species Antechinus flavipes. The sequence continues at coordinate 551,083,541 of NC_067399.1, read as the reverse complement.
GGATCTGCAGAGCATCTTTTTAAAAAATTCAAGCTAAAATATTTTAGAATTCTTTACCTCAGTGCCAGAGCAGTAGACCATTTGTAACCTCCAGTCCAGTTACAGTACAGCATTTTGGGAAAGGTACGTTTACCTTAAAAAAGGAATACAATCTACAATGGAAAAGGGTATAACAAGTAATACTGTGGCAGAAGAACTAATGGTGATTAATGGATACTATAATTTGCAAATCTATAAGCTATTGTATTTAATAAAGATCAATTTTTACTCAATGAAACAAAAAGATCCCAAGAAATTCTTCATCCATTCTACTTTTTAACATCTTATCTGATACAAATAAAACAAACAAATATAACACTTATAATTCAACTTTGTAAAAGCTAAATATACTTGAAATACTAGATATACCAAAAGCTGCCTCTGTGATATGGAATCCTATAATGATGCAGCAGTTCATTTTCAAAATATATTTAGTTCATTATCAAAGTAAACCCTTTGTTATCATAAGGCATAAACATGAAATTAATAAATTGTTATTTTATAGGACAGTAAAATTCAAATTAAAACTCCATATAAAAAGTGTAAGAGGGACAAATAGATGGTGCAGTGGATAGAGCACTGGCCCCAGAGTCAGGAAGAACTGAGTTCAAATGTGGTCCCAGACACTTAACACTCACTAGCTGTGTGACTCTGGGCAAGTTATTTAATCTCAACTGCCTCATCCCCCAAAATAAATAAAAAGTATTTGAGTTTTGTTTTCGTTGAGAAGACCTCCTAAATTATCTGCTTAACATATAACTTACCCAAACAATGAACATGATCATGAACTGTACAGTTGGCACTGTAACGCTGTCGGGGGCAGGAGACAGTCATACAGTTTGTAGCATTGGAACACTCGTAATCTGTTTCTGGAAGTTGCCAGCAAAAGCTGCAGGTCATGTTGATTGTGAAATTATGTTGCTCTGTGAAGTTCTGATCCTACATGTTAAAAGACATAGCATTGGCAAAATAGTAACAACCTGTCAATATAAAAAACAACTTACAAATTGTCTTGTATGAGGTTTCAAAACCATAGAATCATAGGACTTGGAGAACAAGGACACTACACATCACAGAGGCTTAATTAAAATTCACTTGCATTTTACAAACTAATTAAATGCCCATTTTCTACACCACACTGCTTTCCTTGTTAAGCTTCACATTTTTCTCTGTAGAATATGACAAAGACATACTCAAATTATTGCCTTTTTCTGCTACTCTTGAACTTTTTTTTGATTCCTAGATTAAAGAGAACAGTCAGTGACATATGTTTTCATGGAAGAATTAGACAGGATAATCAGTTGTATCTTATATCAGGCTAGGACACTGAAACAAGATTATTAATTGAACTAATATAAGTAAAAACTGTTGTGACCAGAAATCAATTTTTCAATAATAGTGTCAACTGTTTGAGGCACAGCAATTTTCCTCCCGGTGGATAAAAACTCAAATTTGAATATTTAGTTTAAGTATGTTTTGAAACTTCCTACTCATGTAGGAACATAGCTGTCTTAACAAGAAAAGGAAACCTAGAATGTGATCAGGAAAGTCTTTAGTTAGATTCTAAATTGCCAGATGGTTAAAGGGAAAACAAAAAGAGAAAAAGGAGAAACACAGTCAATGAAGGGATCTATGACATGGGAGCATGCACTTATATACCCACCCACCCATATTACTCATCCAAGTAGGAGGGGAAAGATGATGGGCACAATGGTAATGAGATAATCTCTCTTGGATTCTACTTGAACCATCATCAAACTTTTTTTTCCTTCCCATTTTCCTACTTTTGTGATAATCTAGTTTATTTATGAATACACCTATGTACTTGTCAACAATCCATTTCAAGAGGGTATCTCCACCAAATTTAAATTTAAATGCTGAAAACAATTTATTAATTTACTAAATAACAAGAATGCAGGAAAATAATATTCTTGGGACCCAGTAAAAATGCTAATAAGGACTCCACAGAGGACTTATCAAACTTATCAGTAGATCTGTTGTTCTGCTTCCAAAAGAATTGTAGGCTTTATACTTCCCTCCTGAATGTCTTTGAAATATATACATATTTTACATATTTTAAAAATTCTAAATGACTTAATCAGTTCCTATATAACCCAATAAGCATACCAGTCCTAAAAGACAAAACAATCATTATTGCTCAAAGATATTGGTGAATCTTCTTAAGAGGAATCAATCTGAAATAAGCAACAGTAGATAGGATTTGCAATTTTCCAGAAGGTCTACAGTAAATATCTTAAATAGCATGTTATAATACACTAAATGACTTGTCTGGTGACAGAAATTTATTTTTAACTTCAGCAGTTCCAGCCCAAGAATTTTTTTTCATAAAGTACTGTTTGCAAAACACATAGCACCTAGATTTTTTTTTTGATATGTTTTGTTTTGAAACATCAAGACTGAATTAATGCTTAACATGAATTTGGGTTAGTTTATTTTTGACATTATTTTGACATTGAATCGTTTCATACTTACAACACAGGTAACATGAGATTTGACTGTACAGTCAAAAGTGACAGGCTTTCCATACACACAGGAGTAATTTGTCTTGCATTCTATGCAGTCTGCAGGAAGCTTGCTACATAAACCATTACTTGGACATTTCATCACATAAGCTGGAGTTTCTGTACTTTCTGTGAGATGAGAGAAAAGCTTTTCTTAGAAAATCATTATGAATAAAAGAAAAGAAAAATTAGTGTGAAAAGAAAATGTTAGTAATGTCTTCAATACAGCTAAAAGGTCCTAAATTATCAACAGTAAAAACAAAAATAAAAGCCAATTATTGTACTGAAAATATACGGAGAAACTAAATTTTCTAATACAGTTTAAAAAAATCACTACAACAAACAAAACAAATGCAGACAAGATTAGAAGGGAAACAATAAACTGGGAAAACATTTTTACAATCAAAGGTTCTGATAAAGGCCTCATTTCCAAAATATATAGAGAATTGACTCTAATTTATAAGAAATCAAACCATTCTCCAATTAACAGTCAAAAGATATGAACAGACAATTCTCAGATGAAGAAATTGAAACTATTTATAAACATATGAAAATATGCTCCAAATCATTATTAATCAGAGCAATGCAAATTTAGCCAACTCTGAGATACCACTACACACCTGTCAGATGGGCTAGAATGACAGGGAAAGATAATGGGGAATGTTGGAGGGGATGTGGGAAAACAGGGACACTGATACATTGTTGGTTGAATTGTGAACACATCCAGCCATTCTGGAGAGCAATTTGGAACTATACTCAGAAAGTTATCAAACTGTGCATACCCTTTGATCCAGCAGTGTTTCTACTGGGCTTATATCCCAAAGAGATACTAAAGAAGGGAAAGGGACCTGTATGTGCCAAAATGTTTGTGGCAGCCCTGTTTGTAGTGGCTAGAAACTGGAAAAGGAATGGATGCCCATCAATTGGAGAATGGTTGAGTAAATTGTGGTATATGAACGTTATGGAATATTATTGTTCTGTAAGGAATGACCAGCAGGATGAATACACAGAGGACTGGCGAGACTTACATGAAGTGATGCTAAGTGAAATGAGCAGAACCAGGAGATCATTATATACCTCAACAACGATACTGTTTGAGGATGTATTCTGATGGAAGTGGATCTCTTTGTTAAAGAGAGCTAATTCAGTTTCAATTGATCAAGGATGGACAGAAGCAGCTACACCCAAAGAAAGAACACTGGGAAATGAATATAAACTGCTTGCATTTTTGTTTTTCTTCCCAGGTTATTTATACCTTCTGAATCCAATTCTCCCTGTGCAACAAGAAAACTGATCAGTTCTACACACATATATTGTATCTAGGATATACTGTAACCTATTCAACATGTAAAGGACTGCTTGTCATCTGGGGGGGGGAAGGAAAAATTGGAACAGAAGTGAGTCCAAGGAATAATGCTGTAAAAAATTACCCTGACATGGGTTCTATCAATAAAAAGTTATTAAAAAAAAAAAAAAAAAAAAAAAAAAAAAAGGTTGATGCTCTATCCACTGCGCCTTCTAGCTGCCCCTGGAGATAATGTTTCTAACATATCCTCTGCATTTACTGTAAATTTGTAGAACAACATTACATTTGAAAACTGTTACAGAGAGGACAAGAGAAGCTGATTTAGAAGATACAAGTACCTTGTAAGAATCAAGTCAAGGTTCTGTTAGTAAATTCTGCAGTCTATAAGAAGGATCAGATATATGATCAGACTTTCACACTAACTACACAAGACCAAATAAATGGGATTGCTAATTTACAGTAAGTAAATCTAGTACTCTTATTTAGAAAATCAAATTAGTAACATTAGATTTCTTTGCGAACAGCCAAAGGAGTTGATGAGCGTGACAAATAGTTCTAGCCTCCATCACGCTGAGTTAGCCTTCAATAGAGCAGTGTACTTCAAAAACAATCAGAATATTTTTGCCCACCAAGCCTGGCACCTTCTTTCCTGATGACTACATTATTGCTGGGTTGGTCAACCTTTGTAGACTCCAAAGTGACTATAAAACTTAATTGGTACAGTACTTATAATTGAAGTATAGCTTTTTTTCAGTTTTAGAATTACAGTTCAATAGTTGGAAATATCTCCATTTATTTAACCCTCCTATTTAAACCCAGGGAGTTTAAATAATTTTTGCTCAAACGCTCAAAGTTTTCTCATTCTAGAACTAATATTTTTTCACTATAGCATGTCTCCCCTTCTTAACTTTCTAATTACTGTTAAAAGACATCATCTTCTCTTAGCCACCTGAATACTTAAAGAGTTTTTGTTGACTATAACCTCTCACTCCATATATCCAACTTGATTTTTCCAATCAGAACCTGCCACCCTAGGTGCAGGCCCTAATCATCTTTCACCTGGACTATTAATCTGTGGGTTGATCCTCCTACCTCAAGTCTCTCCCCACTCCACTCCACCCTAAGCAGGAGTCTGATCATATTATAAGTCTTCAATAAAATGCAATGGGTTCCCTATTATCTCCAGGGTCAAATGTAAAAATCCTGGTTGGCTATTAAAAGCCCTTTATACCCCGGCCTGTTACACCTTTCCACTCTTATACCTCACTCCCTCCACCAATTCTACAACGTTGACAAGTGGCCTCCTTGCCGTTCCTCACATCACAAGACATCTCTGGACTCCGTGCATTTCAGTCCCATCAGCCCGCAGAGTTCTCTTCTGCTCATCTCAGCGTCCTTCAAGTCGCAGCTAAAAGCCCCTCTTCTGCAAGAAGCCTTTTCTCATCTCACCTTACCCTGCACACAGCATGTTTGCATATAATTTGCATCCCCGCCAGATGGTGTTTGTCCACAGCACGCGCTGTTTGCTTTCTCTGTAACACTAGCACTTAACACGTAGAAAGCGCTTAATCAAGGTGAACTCGCTGCCCGCTGGATTCCTTACTAGCCGGTGACAAAATATTTAAAGACCCTACAATTTAAAAAAAATTTGGCCAGAACCTTTAGCTCCAAAAGTAATCGGCAGGGCCAAAAATGGTTTATGGAACACCTAGAGAACTTGTTCATTCACTGCTAGCCATCTCTCAGAGACGAAGCCCATCGTTAGGGGAGAAGGATGGAGAAGCAGAGGGGGAGGAGCCCTCATGTCCCCATCTGCAACCAGTTTTCTTAGTTAAACCGAAGAGCCGGCGCAAGGAACCAGCCCCCCACCCCCTACCCGCGGTCCCGGGCGCCAAAGGGTGAGGTCACCCCGCTCCGGGGCGGAGCAGAGAGGGGAGGGGGACGGGAGAGGGGGAAGGGCGGGGAGCGTTTCCCTCCTCCTCCAGAAGCAACGACCACAACTGCCCAGTGAGGGCTGCGGGTGCCCCGGCCTCCCCTGCTCTCCTCTCCCCAGCACACCGTCCCCGGCAGCGCGGCTCCGGAGGGGAACTGGACGCCCACTCCTCGTCCTCGGCAGTCCCTCCCCTCTCCAGGCCCGAATCTGCCCCGGGGACGCTGGCCCTCGACTCACCACCGCCCGTTAAGATGTAGAGCTGGGAGAGGAAGAGCAAGACGCGGCTCAGACCGCCGAACGCCGCAGTAGCAGCCGCCACAACCACCATTTTGTCGGCGTGCTCTCACTTCCGGGTCTTTACGTTATACGTCAATGCGGTTGAAATACCCGCGAATAGGAAGCGTCCGAGAGAGGGTCGGGGAGGCAAGCGGGGCCCGAGCTGGTTTTTCAGTGGCTGGGAACGGGACGCACCTTTGCCCCTCCCCCTCCCCCCAGTCCTCGTTGCCTCTGGATCAGGGGGCGTACGTGCGTGCAAACTAATCGAATTCTCGGCGTTGGAGAGTGTTAGAAGGAAACTCTGGCTCGGGATAGTGAACTAGTCGAATGATATGAATTGCCAGTTTTCAGAGGAACAGTAGGAATACAAGCTGTCAGTAACTATGCCCCTCCCCCCCCCAAAAAAAAAACAATTCCTAGATTCTAGCTTATATCCACCAGATTAGGAAAAGGTGACCAAAAAAGAAAAAGAAATGACAAATGTCGGAAGGACTGTGGAAGCCACTGCATTGTTGGTAGAGTTGTGAATTGGTCCAATCCAAAAGTTACCTGGAATTATGTCCAAAATGTCATTAAACTGTGTTTACCCCTTGACCCAAGTTAGCTAGCTCTATTGGACCATGATATCAGAGTAACTCCTGCAAAAATATTTAATAGCAGCTCTTTGTATAATAGCTCCCACACTGAAAACTAAAGGGTTGCCAGTCTAAGGAGGAATTGCTAAACTAGTTGTGATATATGAATGTAATGAAAGGTGAGAAATTAAAAAAAAAAATAGATGGTTTCAGGACCAACAAATTTAAAATGACAAAGAGAAAAACAATTCTGAAAATCTAATACTCTCCATTTTATGATATACTTGTCATGCTGTTTACTTCCTGCCAGAGAAGCTATCGACCAAAATCCCAGGAGGAAATAGGCATATTTGGACATAACCAATGTGGGAATTAGTTTTGCTGAACTATGAGGATTTATTATAAGGGGTTTGGGGGAGGAGGGTTGCTTTATCTACTGGGGGAGGAACACTGAGGAAAGATATATTTGTAAAAGGACATTAAAAAAACCAAAACTTCTTCTGAGTGAATCTCACTTTCCCCTTAACATCCCTTCTTCTTCCTCTCTTGGGAAATTCTTCAGAAGTTTGAAGGACTGCTCTTTCCCAAAGATTCAGTTCAATTCAGTAAAATTAAAACCTAGCTGCATACAAAACACTGTGATAGATGCTGGAAATACAAAAACAAAAATGAAACTGGGTTTTCCCTCAAAAGCTTATATTCTAAACAAAACCAATGCAGACAAAAAGAGAAGGGAAGCAACCGGGGAGGAAATTTTACATTCAAGTGTTCTGATAAAAGGCCTCGCTTTTAAAATATATAGAAAATTGACTCAAATGTATAAGAATTAATTCTCCAATTGATAAATGGTCAAAGGATATGAACAGGCAATTTTCAGATAAAATTAAAACCATTTCTAGTCATATGAAAAGGTGCTCTAAATCATTATTGATCAGAGAAATGCAAATAAAGAACCTGAAGTGCCACTACACATCTCTCAAATTCGCTAAAATGACAGGAAAAGATGTTTGAGGGGGTATGGAAAAACTGGGACTCTAATATATTGTTAGTGAAATTGTGAACTGATTCAACTATTCTGGAGAGCAATTTGGAACTATGCCTAAAGGGCTCTCAAACTGTGTAAACTTTTTGATCCAGCAGTGTTTCTGCTGGGCTTCTGTCCCAAAGAAATCATAAAGGAGGGAAAGGGACCCACATGTGCAAAATTGTTTGTTGTGGCCCTTTTTGTAGTGGCAGAAACTGGAAACTGAATGGATGCCCATCAGTTGGAGAATGGCTGAATAACTTATGGCATATGTATGTTATGGAATATTATTGTCCTATAAAAAATTATCAGCAGGATAATTTCAGAAAGGCATAGAGAGATTTACATGAACTGATACTAAGTGAAATGAGCAGAACCAAGAGATCATTATACACAGCAACAGAAAGATTATACAATGATCAATTCTGATGGACATGGCTCTTGTCAACAATGAGATGATTCAGACCAGTTCCAATGGTCTTGTGATGAAGAAAGCCATCCGCACATGTTATGCCCTGAATTATTAAAATTATAGCTTCACTCCTTTTTTCCTTGCTTAGAACTGGGAGAAATTGAGTCATGAAAAACTTTGGAAGTTTTGGCCACTTTACATTCCATTATATTATAAAACTCCAGGTGCCTTATAAATTAGGCATAGACCCACACATATACCAAAATAAGATCAAAATGAGTCCATGATTTAGGCATAAAGAACGAGATTATAAATAAATTAGAGGAACATAGGATAGTTTATCTCTCAAGACCCATGGAGGAAGAAATTTGTGACCAAAGATGAACTAGAGATCATTCATTATTGATCACAAAATAGAAAATTTTGATTACATCAAATTAAAAGGCTTTGTACAAACAAAACTAATGCAAACAAGATTAGAAGGGAAGCAATAAACTGGGAAAATATCTTCACAGTTAAAGGTTCTGATAAAGGCCTCATTTCCAAAATATATAGAGAACTGACTCAAATTTATAAGAAATTAAGCCATTCTCCAATTGATAAATGGTCAAAGGATATGAACAGACAATTTTCAAATGATGAAATTGAAACTATTTCTAGCCATATGAAAAGATGCTCCAAGTCATTATTAATCAGAGAAATGAAAATTAAGATAACTCTAAGATACTACTACACACCTGTCAGATTGGCTAAGATGACAGGAAAAAATAATGATGAATGTTGGAGGGGATGCGGGAAAACGGGGACACTGATGCATTGTTGGTGGAGTTGTGAACGAATCCAACCATTCTGGAAAGCAATCTGGAATTATGCCCCAAAAGTTATCAAACTGTGCATACCCTTTGATTCAGCAATGCTACTAGTGAGCTTATATCCCAAAGAGATACTAAAGAAGGGAAAGGGACCTATATGTGCCAAAATGTTTGTGGCAGCCCTGTTTGTAGTGGCTAGAAACTGGAAAATGAATGGATGCCCATAAATTGGAGAATGGTTGGGTAAATTGTGGTATATGAATGTTATGGAATATTATTGTTCTGTAAGAAATGACCAGCAGGATGAATATAGACAGGCTTGGAGAGACTTACATTAACTGATGCTAAGTGAAATGAGCAGAACCAAGAGATCATTATATACTTCAACAACGATACTGTATGAGGATGTATTCTGATGGAAGTGGATTTCTTTGACAAAGAGATCTAACTCAGTTTCAATTGATCAACAATGGACAGAAGCAGCTACACCCAAAGAAAGAACACTGGGAAATGAATGTAAACTGTTTGTATTTTGGTTTTTTCTTCCTGGGTTATTTTTACTTTCTGAATCCAATTCTTCCTGTTCAACAAGAAAACTGTTCCGTTCTGCACACATATATTGTATCTAGGATATACTGTGACATATTTAACATGTATAGGACTGCTTGCCATCTGGGGGAGGGAGTGGAGGGAGGGAAGGGAAAAGTCAGAACAGAAATGAGTGCAAGGGATAATGTTGTAAAAAATTACAAAAGTTGTCAATAAAAAGTTATATTAAAAAAAAAAAACTTCAGGTGCCTTATCTAAATCCTTGCTGGGATAATTCCATCCCCATTTGAGTATTGCCCCTCACCTCACTGTCTCCTACCCTCTCCTTTCTTATCTTGACCCTTATCCTGTCAGGACTGAGTTATGATCCTTTCCTAGAACTATGACTTATCCACTCACCCAGTATCCTTGTCCCCCCTTCCTTATCTGCTTTTGTTTCCCCTATAGGTAAAACCCTATAAAAGTTTCCTGATGTAGTTCCTCACTTCTGAATGCTTTGGACAAGAATCCCATAAAGCCAGCTAGCCAAAACTCAAGTCTAAAATCTTCACATTAAAATGATTAAAAACCAATCTCTGCCTTGCTTCAGTTTCTCTGGCATTACACACCCAGAAAAAAACCAATGAGAACTGAATGTGGACCACAACATAGTATTTTCATTCATTTTATTGTTTGCATTTTTTCTTTTTTTTTCCTTTTGGATCTGATTTTTCTTGTGCAGCTTATTTGTGGAAATATGTATAGAAGAATTGCACATGTTTAACATATATTGGATTACTTGGTGACTGGAGGAGGGGAAGGGAAGGAAAAAATTAGAACACAATATTTTGTAGGGGTGAATGTCAAAAATTATCCATGTATATATTTTGAAAATAAAAAGCTATAATTTTTTTTTAAAAAGAGCTTAAGAGATTGATATAAGAACAGTATTGGGACAATTGAGATGGGAGGGCATTAAAACCTGTGAGATTGACAAAGCACAGTGAAAGAAGCACTAGTGTTCAAAAGTGAGTCAGAGAACAGGGATTCAAATTCTACCTGTATATTTTTATGAGACTCCAAGGGAGCTGTTTAATTTCATTTTCCTCAAATGAGTTGAACCAGCTGGCTTCTGAAGTCTTTTTCACTGTGATTCAATGATTTCTAGTAGTATCGTAGGATATAGATGAATTTCATTGATAAAACTGACTAGGTTTGCATCCTAGCTTTGAAATAACAGAATTGGACTAGATCTTGTTGGTTCTCATCTATTTAACATTTTATGTATTTGTGACTTCCCTGGCATTATTCAGGTAATAAGGATATGACTTCAAAGCAAGTTCCTTTTTAACTCAGAAAACCAAAGAGTTTTCTTTTTTACCCTGCTATATTGTCTTTCACTTTAAAATTAAGATACATGCCTAAATACAAAAGCATAACTGAGAGGTTAACACATTGACTATAAAATCATAGTGTAATATAAGTGACTTGACAAAGTATTTCCTGAGAACAGATTTTCAAGAGGATAAGGAAAATATATATTTTTAAATTTTATTTGAGGAGAGAGCAAGAGACCTACAGGTCTCAGAGTTGGTAAAGAAAGGATGTACCATTGTAGGAGAGAATAAAAAAGAAGATAACTAATTCTATTGACTTCACAATTTTGCATTGGATTGATTACTGATTTAGAAGGAAAGGGAAGACAGGAAGAACTGACTCTGTACATCTCCAAAATAAACAGATAATTTGTAGAGTAACTTGAAACAAGACCAAAAGTCTCCCTTATCCTACAGTGTAGTCTCAAGAGCACTGGAATTTTAGTTGAGTCCTGGCTCTTGCACTGACTGCCAAGGGACCTCAGGCAAGTAAGCTTCAGGGCCTTAGTTTTCTCTTCTATAAAATAAAGAGAACTAATTTCCTTCCAGTCTAAAACTGTGATACTACTAGTATATAAACTAAATGGTGAAAGTGATAAAACCAGGCAAAGAAAAAAGCAGATTTTCAAAAATACATTCTTAACTGCATAAATTCTTCAAAGTCTTTTCTTAAAAGCATATAGACTATGGCAGCTAGATGATGCAGTGGGTTGAGCACTGGTCCTGTGATCTGAATTCAAATCCCACTTCAAACACAACACTTACTAGCTGTGTGACTCTGGGCAAATTGCTTAACCCTAATTGTCTTGCAAAAAAGAAAAAAAAAACACCATATAGCCTTCACCTAATTAATTCAAATTATCTTAAACATCAATCCAAAGATTGTACCATAGTACCTCTTAATATACATATATAAGAATTACCCCCAACATCCTTCAGGTCTGCCATAGAACTTGGTTAACGGTGCTTCCTTTATCTTGATTTCCATGTGCCTTCTTAATCAGGTCCCAGTTTACATATCCAAATAGATTTCTACTTACATGAATTTTCTTTGCTTTATTTAGGGAACTCATTATTCTTTCTCACAAATTATGTCATTCCTCCATTTTAGGATTCTTCCCACTCCTATTAATCTAAAATGCAATTTAGCTCTCAATATCCAACCCAAACTCCAACTCTACTGAAAAATATCCCAAGAGAACTCTAGCCCACTTTCTCTAACTTTGACCTTATTTTCTACTCCACATAATTAGCTTCTTATTAAAACTTTCATGAATGTTATAGTTTGTCTTTCTAATAAAACTACAAACTCTTTGTGGAAGAGAATGTCTTCCTTTTTTGGCTGGGGGGATCCCACTTCTAGAATTGTGGACATATCCTCTTCAATATATCCTGAAATCAGTTTATTTTTCTATAGATTTATTGAAAAAGAAAATTATAAGCTGACAGTCATTTAATCAAAGATAATTTGATTGAGAAAATGTTTTTTTGGAGCATTTACTAGGTTGTTTAATAAAGTAATTTAAAATGTAATGCCATGTTATTTTCATTTTTCTTAAAAAAAAGGGAGTTTTTCTTAAAAAAAAAATCTCTAATATATGCAGTATGGAGAGTAGCAATATATCTTCCTGTATACACGTTACTCTGAAGTTTTCTGTTATCTAAAATAAATAATGGGAAATCCAAGAGTCATTCAGATTCCATTTTTTAAAAATTTTGTGTAGAGCATCTACAAGAAAAGGTCCAAAGTATTTGCTGCATGAATTATTTGCTGAATTCTGAAGAAAAAGTTTTCCACATAGTTCAATAACCATAAAATATTTAAGACATAATAGCATTTCAAAATAAAATTAGATTGTCATTGAATACCCCAGAACTTCACAGGCTTTTAAGTTCATCTGTCTTTTGAAAAGTTTAAATGACCCTTAGTAAACATCACTAAATCACTGTATTTGCCATTATATTCCTTTTTTTCAATGAAATGAATTCATTCTTCTAACAAACACACACCAAGGCATTATTTTTCTTTGAAAATTTCCCTAAATTGTCTTCTTTTATTGCTAACTAAAACACCTTCATAATTTACTTTTGTTTCGGAATAGTAGGTATTGAAATTAAAATCATACAACTTTTTTCCCTTCTGCCAATTCCTTGTTGTTGTGGGTAAGTCCAAAGTTCTAGCAATAAGTAAAATTTTAAGAAGCTAAGGAAAGGAATTCCATCTTCAAGTAGTGGAAAATGTCTTAAGGCTTGGCCAGTAGAACACAGGAACTTCAAAATTCTTCCTCTGCATTTAATGTACGTGACTCCTTTAGTTTTTTCAATTTATTAATGGTGGAAACCACTGAAGCCTCTCCATGAATTTTGTTATCTCTTGTTCGAACATTTACAGCATTATTTATTTTTTCTTTTTCTCCAACCACTGTTTAAAGAGGGGGGAAAAAAGCATGTTCTGGTTTTAGTCAACAGTTTAGTCAACAGCTTTGCCATTTTAACAAGTTACAAAATGTTTTTATCTTGAGCATTTTTTTTTTTTTTTTTTTTTTGCTCAGGCAATTGAGGTTAAGGGCCTTTGCCCATGGTCATACAGCTAGGAAATATTAAGTGTCTAAGATCATATTTGAATTCAGGTCTTCCTGACTTCAGGGCTGGTGCTCTATTCACTTTATCACCTACCTACCTCTGAGTGTTTTCTTTTAAAATTGATAACATTATACTTTTCTTTATAAGTTCCCTGAGATAAAGTATATTTTTCCAAACCCTACAAACCATCATATCCAATATAAAATATCCTGAAGGTATTGAAAAACATTTGGGATGATGCTATGTCACATATCATAAATTATGTCATATATTTATATTTCAATTAACTCTGTGACATTATTGATACATAAAATTATTTAATAAGGAAATGATTTGTACTCAAGCATATGAGCACCTTCTCTGCAATTTACTATCTTAAGATAGTTCTCTGGGGTACTAAGAAGTTAATTACCTTGGAAAGGGTCATAAAGCCAGAAGGTCAGAAATGGGTATTGGACTTCAAGATTCCTGACTTCAAACCCAGCTCTCTATCCATTATGCCAAGCTGCTGTTATATTAGGCTAGTTATTTTTATTATTTTCAGTAGAAAAGAACATTTGAAAATTTCACAGGAACTAGCATCATATCTACAAGTATACAAAAGAAATTTCTTATTTCTGCATAATGTATGATGCTGAAACTAAGTCCAACAGTTAGCATTCAATCACTCCCTAAATAATTATTTTCCCTAATTGTTAAATAAATGTTATTTTGAATTTGAACCATCTTTATTTTAAATTGATACTCCCACTTAGTCCAATCCATAAAATTTCTTATTAAGTGAATAAAGGCAAAACAAGTATGCTATTCTTCCATAAAGTGACTAAAATGAAGGAATTTGGGTACATAGAAAAGTTTTTACTTAAAGAATCAACATCCATTAAATAATTTTCTTCATCAATGGAATAGTAATAGCATGCATATAAAAAGTATGTAAGTATTCTTCCAAGAAAAAAAAGCAAACAAACCATGTCTCAGGGTCATTTAACACAAAACTGCTTTTTGAAAATCCAAGATATGATCACATAGTAAAATAGTGATGCCATACTCATCACTTTATTGGTCATTTAATTGGTCACTTTATTGGTCACCGAAATGCAAGAATAAATCCCTGGAAAATTAAAACCCTTATTCTTGCCTTTTTATTGATTTGAAGCCAAACTCAAAGCAGATTAATACCGTTCTAATACATTTCCAAACATTCTTAACCTTATTAAAAATATATAACTCAGAGTGCAAGGCATATATAACAAATTTTAATTACCTAAAATAAAATTATACTGAGCCAATTGTGCATTTCGTATTTTCTTATTTAATGTGCAGCTTTGATCTAGATCAACATCAGCCATGAATCCAGCTTCAAAAAATTCCTTCGATATCTAGGGGAAAATTTCAGACAAATTTTTTATTATAACATTTGTATTAATAGAAAGTATGCAAAATGTAGCTTGAATATACCCCAGGATAAATATTATAAGCACAATTCTAAAAAAATCTTAAAAAGCACCTAAGCTCCATGGTGATTAATTTGTTTTATTACTACATAGATTTAATTCCATTCAGAACCAAGACTATGTTCCCAATTATTGAATTAATATAATAATTTTTAATTGTGTAGCATTTAAAAACCATTATGAGAAAATATAGGGCAAAGTGTTTACTATCTAGTGCATATGAGAGAAAGCTTTTTATCTTGCCTGTAGTGCATAGTCTTCACAAGTTGGCCCTACAGGGATTACCATTACTTGATGTGGAGACAGCCAGAAAGGCCTGAAAAATAGGAATGATGTATTTTTAAAAGAACATTCTTTTTATTTAGGCAAACTTTAATAATAAACATGGGACTGATTCTTTAAGCTATTTGAGCATAAACTTATATTGGTTCTAGATTATTTTCTAATTTCAATTCAATTTATTTTTAATGTAAAACATATCTCTGGGTCACTCTGTCATCCACTTTTTTCCTCTTCCTGGTTTAAAGCCACAAAGTACTTCTATAAAGAAAGACTAGAAAAGCTGATACCTCAAAATTTTTATATTTGAAAATTCTTTTTCCAACAACTCTACAAGATAGGAAGCAGCCCGATGCAAGGCTCCCTGATTAATTCCCTATTCCAATCCCCAGAGAAGCTGTTCCAGACCTTTTCTTCTTATTTCTAACTTTCCACATCTCTCCCTCCCTTACCTAGAGATTAAAGCTCAGGACTCTCCTTTTATTTTATTGAGGAAAATGAGTCTATTTAATACAAACTCCCCCTTTTCTTTTCATCTCAAAAATCCTTGTCATCCTTCTTCCTTTTTCTCCTTTACTTATCTCTAATAATGAAGTGATCTTTCTCTGTTCCAAGGCCAAACCTTCTAAATGTGCCCTCAGCATCATTCTTTCCCATATTCCCTAGCAAATTACCTCTGCCACCATCTCTTTCCAATCACTTCCCATCTACTAATTCCTATCTTGTTGCTTACAGATTCAGAACTCTGTTATCCTTTGAAAAAAAAAAAAAAAAAACCTCTCACAGCCTTCCATTCTTCAAGCTAGAATTTTATATTTTTCTGCATTTTTCTCAGCTAAACTCTTTAAAAAGGTTGTCTCTACTTGTTGATTCCACTTCTTCCTCTCTCATTCACTTCTCAATTTTTGGCAATTTGGCTTCCAATTTCAATTGTCAACTGAAACTGCTAGTACTGTTGAACTGGTGAAATTGTTAGGACTTCCAGAATAATGAAGGCTAAACAAAGAGTTTATTGATGAAGGAGAGGAAAGAAATAGAATGACAGTTTCTATATGTTAATAGAAGAGGGGTCACATTATAGCAAAAAGAGTACTACAATAGTAAGGAGACTTGGGTTTTAGTACTGGCTCTGCCATTAACTATTTTGAACCCCACTTTTCTTATCTGAAAAACTGGGTCATCATATTAGATAACCTATAAGATTTGCTGTAATTCAGAAGTTTTATAACTTACAATCTACAT
Source organism: Antechinus flavipes (assembly GCF_016432865.1). Lineage (NCBI taxonomy): Eukaryota > Metazoa > Chordata > Mammalia > Dasyuromorphia > Dasyuridae > Antechinus > Antechinus flavipes. Next base: position 551,067,180 of record NC_067399.1, on the reverse strand, counting down.
TATCAAAAAATATTTGCTGTGTGATCCTGATCAAGTCACTTAATCCCAATTGCCTTAGCAAAAAAATAAATAAATAAAAAATATTTGCTTTTATTCTCAACTAACATTTAATGTAAACGTTCAGTGTTCATTTCACACATTTTAAGATGAAAGGCAATGTAGCAGAGTAGATAAGAGAGCTGGATTTGGAATTAGAAAGACCTAGATTATAAGCAGTTTTTCTAAAGTTGAAGTACTACTTCTAATACATATTGGCTATATAACCCAAATCAAGTGCCTTTATTTCTTAAAGCCTCAGACATTTCTCTAAGACTCAAAGTTGCAGAATAGTTGATGATTTGCCCTGGAGGAGGGAATTTTCTCAATTGTAGTACCCTATGTCAATGAAATCACAAACCTAGACCCACTCCCTTCAAAGTTATTTTATGATAATGACTAGTGATAACCTACATATAGTAGGCTAAATGCATATCAGCAGACTGATTGATTAAATTTTACTGAAGTTTTGGAAACTCTCCAAACTAAAATTTGGAACCTAAAAGTCATATTAAAAAAATTGCATTTCTATTAACCAGTTAACCTAAAAATTAGAGTAACAGGGCTTAATAAATATCAATGTTCCTTTCTGATTTTTCTCTGACACAGCCATTATTATTCTTTGAGGCATAATTTGGAATATTTTTTATTATGAAGATATAGTTATTGTATCACTTCAAATCAATATTTCTCTATTTAAACATGTACATATGGGAGAAGGATGGGGGAAATGACCACATTTATGTAGCACCTACTATGTGCCAGGGACTGTACTAAGCCCTTTTATAAATATTAACTCATTTGAGATGTACACTACCCCCTGTAAGATAGATGCTATTATTTTCACTCTTTTTGTTGTTTGCATTTTATTTTCTTTCTCATTTTTTTCTGGGCTATGTAAGGGTCAGTGAAAGGTAACCCATGTATATGCTTTTAATAATAAAAAAAATAAAAATTTTATACACCATCAGCTGGTGTATAAGATTCTTTACATGTGTGTATAAGATTCTTTTTAAAAATATATATTGTTTATAAATTGCAGTACATGAATATAGTATGTACACCACACAAGAAATGATGCCTATGAAGAATTCAGAATAGAATGGGAAGGATTTTATGGATTGATACAGTGTAAAGTAGACAAGAGTCAATATGCAATAATTAGAAAGAAAGAAAGAGAGGAAGGGAGGGAGGGAAGGAAGAAGGAAGGAAGGTAGGAAGGAAGAGAAAGAAAAGAAGGAAGGAAGAAAAGAAAGGGAGGAAGGAAGATTTTGCAAAGAAAGAAAGGAGAAAAACAAAGGGAGAAAGAGGGAAGGAAAGAAAGAAGGAAGAAGAAAGGGAGGAATAGAGGGAAGGAAGGAGAGAGAGGGAGGACAGAGAAAGAATGAAAAAGAAAGAGACTGTTATGTAATTATAATAATTAAGCTTAATCCTGAAAAGAGATGGAAAAATATATATCTCATCCTTTTTGGCAAAGATGGGAGATGGGGGATAAGGTACATTTCATATGATATCAGACTTGGTTCATATATTGGTTGGTTTTGTTATACTGCTTCCCCCTTCTCCCTCACCCCTTCTGTTTATGTTTATTGTAAGGAATGGCTTTCTGGATAAAATAGTGTGAAGAGAGCAGGGTAGGAGAGCGGAGTGATACACGTGGAAATAAAGGTAATTTTAAAATAAATGACAGCAGTAACATTTTCAATCAAAAAAATGTTTTTTCTCTATTATTTACCATTTTCCTCCATAGTTTTCTGAAAGAATGGCTATCATTCTTTCTACTGATCCCAAAATAGCTCGGTGAATGATCACTGGTCTTGCTTTATCATCACCATCTTTGCTGAAATAAAAAAAATATAGTGTTAGACATTTTAAAATTCCTTAATTAATAATTATATTCTTTTCTTCCAGTTTTCTCCTCTACAAAATCAGATAGAATGATCGGCATCTGATACTCACTAAAACTTTTATATATGTACTGTATTTTATTTGAAAAATGGATCTCTATGAAAAAAGTCTAAGACATTTCAGAACACCAGTGTATAATTAAAAAGAAAAAAATAATTATTTTATTATAACTCATAATAAAAAAGCAGTAATAAGTAGTTTAAATTTTTTCCATCCATTCAGTCAATCAAGAAATAAACATTTAGAAAATGCCTACCATGTGCAAGGCACTGTTAGGTTCTGGAGATAAAAAGCCAAAAGTGAAGCTAATTCTTACTCTCAAAAAGCTTACAGATTAACGAGTGAGAGAGGTGAAGACATTAGTAACCAGGGGCATCAGGAAAGGTCTCATGCTGAAATAGTGCTATTTCACTATTACTTAAAGTAATCTAGGGATTCTGAAGGACAAAGTGAAGAAGGAGTATATTCTAGGCATGGGAAACACTAGGGCAAATGCACAGACAAGAGATAGAATGCTGCAGATATGCCAGTTTGGCTGGACGACAGCTTGCATGGAATGAAGAAATATACAAGCAGGGCAGAAAAGTAGACTGAGGACAAGTTATAAAGAATTTTAAATGTTAGTCACAGGAGTTTATATTGATTTTGCAGGTAAGAGGAAATTTTGGGAGTTACTGAATGACATGGTCAAATACTCCCTACAGGAAAATCAGTTTAGCAGATATGTAAAAGATGGATTGGAGAAGAAAAAAGACTTGGGGCTGTAAAACCAATTAAGAGGCTGATGAAATAGTAAAGATGAGAATATGAATTAAGATGGCAACTGTATGATTAGAGAGAAGAAGATATTTGAGAGATATTGTGGAGGTAGAAATGATAAGATTTAGCAGCTTAATTGATACGGGGGATGAGTGAAAGGGGAAGAGAATAACACTGAGATTGCATACCTAAATATCTGAAAGGATGAGATTACTATTGACAGAAAAAGGAATATTCAGAAGAGGGCTAAATTTTGTCAGGGGAGATAATAATTTCACTTTGGGATTTCTTAAATTTGAGATATCAATAAGACATTCAGTTCAAAATGTCAAATCATAAATTGGTGATATGAGACTACAGCTCAGGAGAGTGAGTAAGAAGGAAATATAAAACTGGGAGACATTAACATATTAAGCCCACATGAGCAGATGAGGTCATAAAGAGATAGTTAAATGTTGGATTACTTGTTGTCTAGGGGAGAGGGTTGGGGGGAAGGGAGGAAAAAATTGGAACACAAGGTTTTGCAAGAGTGAATGATGAAAACTATTTTTGCATGTATTTTGAAAATAAAAAGCTATTATTTAAAAAATAAAAGAGATAATCAACAGAGAAAATAGCTTAGAATAGAGTCTGGAGGTGCTCCTTGCCCTCTTCCCTTCACTGCCTCAGCTAGAAGTGCCATAAATGATGAATGAATAAAGGAAATTGAAAAGGAACAGTCAGACATTTATGGAGAACCCCTGAAGAGCAATTTCACAAAACTCGAAGAGGAAAAAGTACCCAGAGGAGAAGATGTTCAGCACCACCAAATGCTTTGTAGAAGACAAGAAGGATGAGGACAAAGAATAAGCCAATAGATCTGACCTTTTAAAAGAGATCATTAATGACTTTTGAGAGGTAGTTTGAGTTGTGATAATGTTAGAAACCAGATTGTAGAGGGTCTAGAAGAGGTTATGAGGAGAAAAGGTGAGGCAATGAGTACAGAGAGTTTTTTCAACAAGTTTGGCTGAAAAGGGGAAGCAAGATATAGAACAAAAATTTAAGGACATAGGAAGGTTGAACTATATAGACTGGTAAGAGACCTCAAAGGCCATTTAGTGCAAACCTCTCATTTTACAGATGAAGAAACTGAAGCCCAAGGCGGCTAGGATTTGACATCTTTGTCATTCATTTACTCTCCACACTAGACTTTTCCTATGTAATGGAACGCCTGTCAAATTTTCTAACCACTATGGAATTAGTCATTGACAAAATACACAGAATATGAGTCAGGGGTTTTAAAATTCAAATTGCTGTTCTTATAGGCTCCTTCTAGCACTTTTGTTATCAAAAAAGGAGAGAATGTATATTCCTGAGCTATAAAACAAAGAAAACAATACTGGATTTTGCCAAGTATTTAATGTTTATAATATGGAATAAAGATGAAAAGTCATGTTACTTTGTCTTCTACCATTCCTGATTTCCTAAATTCTCTTTCAGTTTTTGTTTGGATAGTACTATATTCATCAGTCTAGAACAGATCATGGTAACCTTATTTTCTTTCTTTCTTTCTTTTTTTAACAAGGTTAGTACATTGTATATCAAAGATATATATATATGTGTGTGTGTGTGTGTGTGTGTGTGTGTGTGTGTGTATCAGCTATAGAAAGAGCTAACCTAGATTTCTGCAAAACATTTGATGAAATTTCTCAGTCTATTCATATGAAAAAGACGGGGAGATGTATGCTAGACAATACTAATCAGATGGACTTGGATAACTGAACTATTAGGAGCAGTCATTAACAGTCTGAAATCCAGTTGGAAGGATATTTCCAGCAGATTGGGATACATATTTGATCTGTATAAAAGCATAAAGGTTATGCTTCTCAGATATACAGATAATACAAACTAGAAGGATAAATAACATATTGTATGATGCCAAACAGGATACTAAAAGATCTTATCTAGCTAAGTATAATAAGATGAACCTCAATAAATTTTGCATTTGGATTCAAAAAAGATCAACTTCACAAAAACCAGAAGAGTGAGTCAGCAGTTTCTGTTTAAAAATTACTGAGATTTTGATGGACTGCAAGCTCAGTTTGAAACAACAGTGTCATCTAGAAGTCTAAAAAGCTAATGCAACCTTAGGTTGAATTGAAAAGTCCAGATATAAGGAGATGAGAGTCATACTCTACTAGGGGTCCTCAAACTACGGCCTGTGGGCCAGATGCGGCAGCTGAGGACTATTATCCCCCTCACCCGGGGTTATGAAGTTTTTTTATTTAAAGGCCCACAAAACAAAGTTTTTGTTTTTACTATAGTCCGGTCCCCCAACAGTCTGAGGGACAGTGAACTGGCCCCCTATTTAAAAAGTTTGAGGACCCCTGTGCGTGACTCTGCTCTAATCAGAGTTTTACTAATATAATTTATACTGCATGAAGAAAAGCATTGTGGTCAAGACTGGGGAGACCAGTTTTGCTGATCTAATTTGACTAAATTTGGATTGCTACCCATATTTGGCTGCTTCATTTCAAGAAGGATATTGATAATATAACTTAAGCTCTTCTTGGCCTCAGTTTTCCTATATGTAAAATTATGAGTCTGGACTATCTGACCCCCTAAGGTATGTCATAATTCTAAGCTCTGTGTATAACAAATTATATAAATAATTCATGAGTAACATTCAAATTAACATGTCTATATGACAATTTTATAAAAATGGAATCTCCATTGAAATGTTATATCATTTATCTTATATCTTATACCTTATATATCTTATATCTTATCTTAACATATCTTATTAAATCATATATCTTAAATAAAAAACTGTTGTATAAAGAATAATCAAACAATCCAGTTTATAAGTTTAAGGGACAGAAAATATGCTATTATGGTTTATCACTTAGTTGAGATGAAGTGGAAGAAAAGAAAATAGACTAGTTTTGATATGTCTATTTTAAGTGTTAAGAGACTAGTCAATCAAAAATAAGCATTTATTAGTTTTTTCCGTATTATCAAGTGAAGAATAGGCCCAGTTTAATGGTTTTGTTTTATTAAGTAACGAAGTTACTAACATCATTCAAATGACAATTAAAATCAACATTACAATAATTCAAATACTCACCTAACATATGTAAGGTTAAATCTGATGGGTAGTTGGAAATCAAGCTGAATAGTAGCACATTGGTGGTACCTGCCAATGGCATCTTTGATTTTTATGTCAATCTGTAAATTAAATTATTTTTTGTAAGATGCAAGAATTTTTGAACCTATATCTCATAAGCTATTTAAGAAGTAATTTTACTTTACTTACTTTAGGCCCATAAAATGCTCCATCTCCTGGGTTTAATTTCCATGGCTCTCCAAATTCCTGCAAGCTGTTTTGAAGTTGCTAGTATTAAGAGAGAGAGAGAATATTGTAATCTTTTTTTACATTGTACTTTTATTTTTTCCACATATTATGTGGGATGCTTCAAGAAATATTTTGTTGAAAATGCATGTCACTTATGAGGTTAAGTAAGAATCACTGAAGTAGAATCAATAAAGTAAAGAATATCTTTTAATATGTATATATTTATTTTAATACAACTTAGTATGTCTAAAAATAAATTTAAACTAAAAATTTTAACTAGAAAAAAGATAAAGAATTTAAATAATTCAAAGTAAAATAACTTATGAGATTTAATAATTTTATGCTGAATGATAAAAAAGTAATAAGCACTCTATTATTAGTTTTTTAAACGTAAGGAAAATTAAATCGGTCATGCAAAGAAGACTTTATACAATAAATATTTTAAAGCCAACTCTCCTAATTTAAAAGCTTTATATTACTTTAAAACTTGAATAATAAAAAATGTTATATTGGTGATCCATCAATGAGTAAATTTCCATGATGTGTATGACAAGCCATAAACCACCTGGTCTGTGGTAATCCAAGACTGCAATTGATTAACAGGAAAAAAATTATAATTTAAAAAATTCTATTACAAAATGATGAAGACTCACAAGGAACTAACATAAAATGAAATGGGAAACTTTTTGTGGTTTGTACCTTTTCAGCTTGGTTCCATATCTCAATTTCTCCTAGGAAGTTTTCAGGCCGTGTAGAAAGATTTAATTGAAAGGAAAATCCGAATACTGTATAAATTGATTGTAAAAACTCTAAGCATCCCTTCATTTCTTCTTCAATCTGAAATTTAACCAAATGATGAATTTAAAATAGAAACTCTTAAACATTACTACCTATTTTTTCTCTCAAAACTACTGAAATACTTTTGAAATAGAAAAATGTCAAAAACTACAGTATGTTCCTAGATAATGCATCTGATCACACACTACTAAAATTATACACCTTACTAAAATTATTTATGGGCACTGGGTGGTATGGTAGATAGAGCACCAGTCTGGAGTCAGGAAGACCTAAGCTCAACTGTGGCCTCAAACACTAGTTATATGACCCTGAGCAAGTCACTTAGCCCTCTCTGCCTCAACTTTTTCATCTGTAAAACCAGCTGGAGAAAGAAACAGCAAACCACTTCAGCATATTTGCCAATAAAACCCCAACTGGAGTTACAAAGAGTTGTACATGACTAAAACTAAATAAGTAAAAATTACTTGTTATTAAAGAGACTTTAGTTAGTAATTTAGTTTTAAGCACATAAAAAGTAACAGCATTTATGAGAACATTTCTAAGGAATCTCTACTAAGGTATGTCAATCTTTCTATGCTTCACCATTTAATTATTATTGATGTTTCTATCTTAGAAAATGAGCTATTATAGATAATTTAGGAAAACAAAAATGGTTGATTTAAACATACATAAAATACTTCCATGTGTTCAATTAGAACAATTAAAATTAAATCATTATCATTTTAGAAGGAAACTGAAGATAAAAAAAAAATGAAGAGGTGAACATTAGAACAGACTGCTGCTCCACTGATTCAGCTTGGTTTTGTATTTTTTTGCTTACTTGCTCCATCATGCAAAAGATGTGTGCATCATCCTGCTGGAATCGTCTGACACGTGTTAAACCACTTAAAGTTCCAGACAGCTCGTTCCGATGAAGAACTCCAAAATCAGCTAGTCTGACAGGCATTTCCCTCCAGGAACGTGGACGATGAGCAAACATCAGACTAAGACAAATAAAATTATATGAAAATTGTACAAAGCACAGAAAAATAAAGTAACTTTTTAAAGACTATCTGCCTAAAATTGGAATTCAAGATGGAAATCTCGAATTCCCTAATTTGCTTCAGGAGCACAAACAAGATTATGATATCCATTTCTTATGAGTCTTACTGAACTGTATGTCATAGCATCAGATTGAGGGGAAAAGAGCCATATCAAATATAAAACCAAAAAGATCCCTCTTCCTCAGAGAGGATTTTCTCAACAAATAGAGAAAGGATATAACTCTATGTTCTTAGAGTGGCCCAATTATTCTACAACCTATCATTTTCAGAGCCCATTCTTTCAAATAAGCTTCCTAATATATTAGCTTTGAAGCTCTCTCTCAAACAGAGAGTGAAGTGTCATCATAACCATCTTATCTATGAATGGAAAGAGAAAGAGAGAGAGAGAGAGAGAGAGAGACAGAGAGACAGAGAGAGAGAGAGAGAGAAAGAGAGAGAGAAAAAGAATAGAAAAAACCTGAAAATGGATACTGTTCCATGTTTTGATCTTTGAATCAGCAGTGCCAAGCCCAGAGCCTGACACCACGATGGATGCTTAGTAAATGCTAATTGATTGAAGAAATTTAAATAAAAAACATTTTTTTAAATTGTTTTCTAAGAAGTAATTTCCTAAGACTATCAAAACAAAAACCTCAACTTTCCAGCTAACCATGCTATTCCTGCCAATGATTAAACATATTTTAAAATCAAAGCTATGAAATGAAACAAACCAATAAAAATTTCACCAAGAATTATTTTTAAAAGGACCTCAGAAAAAAACTTCTTCAGAACAAATCCAACAAATAGTGACACAATAAATGTAAGAGATGTATCTACATGAATACAAAGACATGTAAAGTTGAATACTCATTTGAAATAAGTATGGACATCTGAAATTAGATTGAAAATACTAACCAATGCCCTGGACAATTCATGGGTTTAAGTGCAAATGTCTCCTTCTCAATATCAAAAGAAAACATGTTTTCACTGTAATGTTGCCAATGTCCTGATGTTTCCCAGAGTTTACAATTGTAGATATTAGGAGACATCACTTCTGTAAAATTACGCCGATGATATTCCTCCTACAAAATATAATAAAGAAAAAAATTAATGAATATATCTCTTTCAAGCAAAATAAGACTAACAATAATACATTTTTTAAAAGCACTTATGATCATATCTAAAATTAAGCATTGGCTAAATGAACCCTGATTTAAAGTCAAGTAAAATGCTGTTTTTCCAAAGAAAACTGTATGCTATTTTTATAAGAAAGAAGAAATACAAATATACAAGTGGTCCTTAGGGATCTATTTTTTGCAATGGTGGACTTTTTTTTTTTATTGGCATGTCAATCATTAATTGGTTTACCAGCATCATTCTACATCCAAAGTTTCCTACCTCTCCAAGGTTCATTTTTTGAGATTTTTTTTTTAACATCACCTACCAATGTATAATGTGGGGTCAATATGGATTAAGCTCCATGTCCCACACAAAACATATCTATAGTATTCTATAATGATTACTTCTCTTTGATAAGGTATGTTATCAAAGATATATAGGGATCTAACACAAATGTATATGACTAAAAGCCATTGTTTAATGGCTAGGTGGTTAGAGGATGTGAATATGCAATTCTCAAAAGAAAAATTGGGACCCCTCACAATTATATGCAAGACTAGATTGTTCCAGCTCATTCTAAGACAACCATGTGGTTTTATGTAAATCCCAGAAATCTAGCAAAAATGGCATAAGATGGGAATAGTTAATATTGGAGAGACTTTCAGAAGATAGGCACACTAATATCCTATTGATGGAGCTATGCATGGGGGGGTAATCATTCTGGAAATGTAATTTCAGAGTGTGCTGAGAAATAAGAAAAATGCTCTTTTAACTTAGAAATCTCATTGTTAGACACATATTTCAAGTAGGTTTAAAAAAATGCTTTATATCCACCAACATATTCACTTTTTTGTAATAGAAAAGAATTGGGAACCAAGTAGATGTCCCCTGATTAGGGAATGGCTAAAAATTCATAGTCTATGACTGCAATGCGACGTTGCTATAAATAAACAATAAATATGTAGAATACATGGATACTTGGGATGAATTATAGGGAAGGTAAATAAGTTTAAGTAGGAAAATTGTAAAGGGCTGAAACTCCAAAAAGGTATGCGTGACTCAGGCAACCGAGCACTTAAGGCTAATTACTTATTCACTATGAAACAATGACTCTATTAGCATGTTTGGAAGAATAACTCTTCTCACCATTGGTGCTGGCTCAATGTTAAGATAACCATAGGCAAGAATTAGAGGGTGGAGTGAGAGAGCCAGACTTCACTTGGCAGCAGGATGAGGAAGAGAAAGTGGAGATTCTGGACTCTAGAATCAAGAAATCTTTGGCAAAACTCCTGGCAGTTTGCCTGCTTCTCCTCCTAAAGACCAAACACTTTTACTTATCCTGACTCTGACTGATCCTAAGGCCTCTAGGGAGCTAGCCTGGACTTAACAGAAACCAATAAACATAATCACTATATCAGTATCAACAGAAACAGCAACAAACAAAAGCAAAACTGAATATTGTATAAGTATAATAAACAAGCTTGGCTCTGAAGAAGAGGTGAACAGATGTATCTTCCTCCCTTCTTTGCAGAGGTGGGGGAATATGGATGTAGAACTTTGTATACACTTTCAGGCATTATTGATATGACAATTTATTTTGCTGGGTTACTGATTTTCTTCTCTTTTTTTATTCTTTGCTATAGGAAATGACTTTTTAGGTGGGAAAAGGAGAGGCATATATTTTAAAATGAAGGCAATATAAAAACAAAGAATGTCAAAAAATTTTAAAGGCACTATGCTAGCAAGAGATAGAGATGAAATGAGCTAATTCTCTAATCTATCATTGTGCTTAATGAATGAATAGAACTTCAATCTTTGATTTTGCATATAAGTTTTAGATATAATTTAAAAAATAGATTTTAGGAAAAATCTAAATATTTGAATTTTTCTTAGGGAAAATAAACAGGCTTCCAATTTTTAAAACATCACATCTTGGTATTGAAAGTTAGATGACCAAAACTCTAACCCTAGCTCTTTTCATACCTATGTGAGCTTGAACGTATCACCTTATCTAACTAGCCTTCAGTGTGCTCATTTATAACACGAGTGAGATGAATTAGATTATCTTGAAAAGCCTTTTAAACTCTAGATCTTATGAAGACATATTAGGCTGAAAATCACTAATGTGTTGAAAACAGAATTAATGGAAATAGTATGGAATTTTCCATTAACTATGTTACTTTGAAAAAAAAAAGGAAAATAAAGTGCAAATGGAGTAATATTTTAAAGCTTATGTACCTAAAATGAATATGCAAAATGCTAAGACAGCAATCTTAATAAATAACAAATCTACTTACTTTTATAAAATCCATGAGTGCATTATAGATAAAAGCTCCTCTTGGAAGGAAAAAACAGCTTCCTGGACTCAGATCATGGAAAAAGAAAAGTTCCTGTTCCTACATTAAAACAATCATATTTCAAGTTTAAAATTTGAATACAAAACAGAAAATTTCCACTACATAATTCATACTTCTTATATATTACTGAAACATATGCTATCCCTTATATGAAAATTTAATTCCTTTTAAATAGTTTTTTTGAGTTAGATTTTCTTTGCATTATTAAGCTTTTATTTTCTCTTTTTGTTAATATTCTGACATATTTCTAATTTACTTATTTTGTAATACCTAAATGTATTTTATGAAGAAATTATTGATTAATAAAGTATTTTGAAGGAAAAATAATCATTATCCAACCAATTCAAATTGAAATGATTTCTTGTACAAGGCAGACATTAAGAAAATAAAACCTCATCTGGAATAAATATTATGTAGAATAATTTTAATTATTCAAGAATAAAGCTTTTAAAAGAGACAAATGCAATTTTAAATATGCAGTAAATGAATATTCTGGGATTAGGTCAGAGGACATTAATTTGAAGAGCAAGGAAAGAAACTGCAGTGGAACAGTAAGGTAGATTCAGAAATTTGTAGTTTGTCCCTTTTGAAGTCAAACAAGGGGAAAAGTAGAAGATAAGGAAAGATTATTGTAAAAGAATTTAGCTATGTGATACATTTTAGGTCTACCAATGGTAACATGACTATTATTCATTCTTCATTTCAAAGAGGACCAATGACATCATGAGGTGATATCCTACCCATGCATGATTTGGATATATGAAGCAGAGTTGCACAAAGTTGTATGTCTCATTCTTTCTTCCAGGGTTATCAAAATCCAGTGGCAAGACAAAAGTCAAGATAACTAGCAGCGGGTCAGAATGCAATAGATGACCTTGGTTTCTTCTATGTCTCATTAGCTCTAAGTGCTTCACAGCTCCTGCTTCAGCTGCCTTCATGCCCCACTGGAACAAATTGTTCTCATCCACCCATCCCATTGAGGAAAATCTTCACATGCTTGGGGTAGACATCCCCCTAATGTACCAACAAGTCTGAGGTCTCTGTGTAAGCCCCTACCTGTTTCAGCCCATCTACCAAGACAGTTTATTGTGGTGTGACTACTACACATGCTACAGCTACTTGGAGTCACAAGTAAAAGAGAGCCATCAAAGGTAGATGAGCAGCCCTGACAAGAGTTCAGCAAGCCCTCACACCAAGATGCTAGTCCCCTCTAAACAGTCCATAATTCCCATTAAAATTAATGTTATTTTATTAGTAGCTATTATGTTTTGGGGACATACCTTTCCAATTTTCCTGTGATCTCTGTTTTTTGCCTCTTCTTGGAACTTTTCCCAGGTTTTCATCATCTTGTTATCAGGAAAAGATATTCCATAAATTCTCTGCAAAGTCTCCATATCAGGCTTTCCTTCCCAATAGGTTGAAGAATTCTATGATTCAAACAGAAAGAAATGTATAATCTTTCAGTAACAATAACAAATGTTTATTGAGAAATAAAATTATTTTAATATATTCATAATTTTCTATTTGTGATATTGATACCAAGATTATGAAAAAAGGCTTTTCTTGTAGTATTTTTTTGATGTAGTCAAATTATCTTGCTAAGCATAAGCCCCAAAGAGATAAAAAATAAAGAGGTCTTGTATACATCAAATACTATAATTCATGCTAAATTACAATTTATGATGCAAGATCACAAAATAATATAAAAAGAGAGGTTCTATACAGTATTTGCATTAATGTGGAAAGGAGAGAAAAGGAGCAATTATAATAATTAAATAAAGATTTCACAAAATTTTAGATTACATTTTTCCCAGAAGCAAATGCAAAATCAAAAAAGAAAATATTTCTAAGTACTAGAGTGGGCAGATTTTTTAAAAATGCAGTAGCCCATCTTTTAATTTGTCTTCAATTATCAGAACTATAAATGCTTACCTTAAATATTTTTATGGCTTTAATTTTTCCAGTATGTCTTACATGTGGACCTCTACAAAGGTCAATCAATGGACCACACCTGTAACACAATTTTTGAGATATTCAGGCAGAAACTTTATCATCTTTTCTCAATCTTTTAAATTAAATTCTATGTAGAAATTTTCAATGTTTGGTAGGAAGAACACAATGATTAGATTGCTTACATTACTAAACTCAAAAAGCCACGCCCTACTCTACAACTACCTGCTTGAAACCAAAAACAATAGAACACCCATCCTCCAAGACATGTGGCCAATGTAAAACTTAGCAAACAAGTAGAATTTGAAATTCCACATCCCAATGAATCCTTAAGTGATCCTAAAATTATCAAAGCACCTTTCCTATCCCACATGAAATTCTAAAACCAATCATTTCATCAAATGATATTTATGAAATGTCTCCTATATGCCCACTACTGTGTTAAGCACTAGAAAGTTTCTAGAAATTTATTACCTCTTCCAACTCCCCACTTTAGAGAAGAGGAAACAGATCCTAATAAATTAAGTGGCTTGTCCAAAATAACACAGGCAGAGTAGCAGAGTCAAGATGTGAATCCACATCTGATTCCAATTCAAAATTCTTTCCATGATATTTCTACCACTTCCTAGTTTACTGAAATTGAATAAACTGGGTTACCAGAGTAGTGAATGCCAATACCAAAATCTGTTTGCAACTGTTTTTTAACCAGCCCATATCAGACATCAGATTTTTATATTTTTATATTTTATAAGTAGAGATTATTCATTCCTTTTACCACAATTCTTTTATAAGTTGTGTCTATGTTTGGACAAGTTTCTAGAAACAACTTTTCAAATATAAAATGTTTACTGAAAGATAGAAAGAGGAAGCAAAGTAGAATGGGAAGACCCAGTGAAATTTTAAAATAATGTAAAGAAAATATGTAAAATGACAATTCTAAACAATTTTAAAGTTAGTAAGGCTCAATATATTTCTAGTAATATTACCAAATCCAGGAAAGCTCTTTCCTGTAGAAAATGAATGAAGGAAAATTATAAAACAGATTTTATAGCTTCAAAGTCAAGATCAAAGCTATCACCAAAGCAAGAAGGAAGGATGGAAAAATGGAAAGACTTCCACAGTAAAAGCTTCCATACTGTTCAATGTCCAGTGTTGTACTTATGCTAGGAAGTAGAAACTGGCCCATGCCAAATATTCTACAGATCACCTGCTGACCCAAGTGTGCTAGCCATATGTCAGTTTCCTTATTCAAAAGATTGGTACTTTTAATTCTGAACAACAGAGTAAAAAGGCACAATATAGAGCAGAAAAAGCAATGATTAAGGATGTTACTAGCAAGTTTTTGCAGCTTCTTTTTATAAATGTGACAGAGTGAAAGCAGAGTTCTAGAAGTGTCTGCTCATATCTTAGAAATCATATAATCCAAACCTTTCATTTTATATCTACATTTTTTTTAACCGTAATAAAAAAAAATCTAGCCCACTTAAGGAACCCATCAGAAAAGAGGCAACCAAATTCAACAATTAGAGAAAAGAAGGCTTTCCAAATGATAAATGAAGGAGGAGGATGTAAATATTCCACAATGATGACATTTTTGAAGCCTTGCTTAGGCATGCAAAATAATATGTATTCTTTAAGACTATATACACATTTATCTATTTTGAACACATGACAGATATTTTCAATTGTCTTAAAAATGAAGATAATTTAACAGCACAAAGAACAGGATATCTTAAGACAAACATTTTTCTAGTGCTGCCTAATAATGGAGTATTTAGTAATGACCTATTGTTAATTATGCTCCGTTTACCTGTATACTGTAGTAGTTGGGGTATCAACCTTCTCATTCAGGATTCGGCATTTAAACTTATTATACTACAAAGAAAACATTCATATTAGCATACAAACTAAGTAAAAACACATATTCAGGGAAAGAATAATACATTGAATATAAAAAACAAAGTCAAAGAGTAAAGCTTCAGTATGAATTTATCTAAACATAGATTTAAAAAAAGTTAATGGCAAAATATTTATTGGCACTGTAATGCTTTTATAAAAGGTATTTGTGGCAAATATTTATTTCATGGATATAGTCATGAAAGGAATAATTGATCGGTGGTAATTTGACTTCATACCTACAAATTTTAGGACAAATATTCAGCAAATTATTCCTCATATTAATATTTTATTGGGCTGTGATCCTTAAAGCATTCATAACACATGCATTAACAAGTAGAATTCTAACACAAATAAACAAATTTTTTACTCTTTGTATAGTATTTGGAACATAAGACTAATGCTATTTTTTAAATGTACATTTTAAAAATAAAATTATCAATATTTATAAATAAAGAGATCATAAGAACATATGAAAATGAAAGGCATGGGTTGCCAGATTTATGCCTAATATAATTTAAAAGAAAAGCATCAAGAAAATCCAAAGGAGATAGCAAAAACTGAGATTACATATTAAATTACAAAAATAATTTAATAAAGACAGTATCCTTACAAAGTTAAATAAGTTATAAAAACACACAAACATTATCCACCTGACTCTTTATCTACCTGCCTCCATCAGAAATAAAGCTAAATCTCAATCAGAAAAGAATGTATGACCCTTTAGTCCAAAAATCTTAATTTGCATAATTTTACATTGACTAGTTTAATCCTTTCAACAACTTTCTTTCCACCAATAGCTACATCTTGGTGCCATGGATAACTACTTCTCTCTATTTTTAAAATTATCAAGAAATACATGGGTAGGTAAATCAGGAGATGCTGACTGTGTTCATTTATCCACAGAACCTACTATCAAACAATCTGAAAGAAAATATTTCAGGGGTTATAGAAATTAGGGTTTTAGGGGAGGGAGAGTTACAAAATTGTTAAGGCATCTGCATTATTTTTAAATGCATGCATTTTAATAAATTAATAAATTACCTTAAACATGTCCAGAAGAATTTCTTTGCTGATTTCTAATCTTTCAAAAGGTTGCTTCTCTTTCATGATAGTTTTGCACAAGTTCTCTAATGTTGGGAATTCTGTACTGGATACTCCTCTAAACAGAGAATAGAATTTTGTTAACCAGGACAAGAATAACACTTAATTTTGAGAACGAATTATATATTATCTTCCCAAGTTACTTAGAATTGTTTTTAAATTTCTAATTGATACATTAAAATTGGTGGATTTATAATATCTTCTCCTCCGAGTCAAGGGGACTTAATCTGATCCTTAAAAACTCTAAATTACTTTCCATTTCACAAAAAAGGAAGCTAAGACATCTGCCTATATCCCATAAATAAATGATGAGACCACCAAATTATTCTGCTAGACCAAAGAAACCATAATCCTTAAAACAACAAGTCTCTTCCCTGTAGTTACAATTTTATATTTAAGGGACAGTGCTGTTTTGATATAATCAAAATGTTTTCTACATTAATTCTTTAAAGTTTCTCACTTAAGAGTCAAGTTCCATACACTTTTTATTTATCCATTTTTAAAAATAACTGAGATGAAACGAGAAATAATTTTTGTATTCTCACTTTCTATCTCTATGATCCTAATACTGAATAAATATTTCTATTATGATTAAGGCAACATTTGACAGATTAAAAGTACAAAAAATAGAATAATCATTTCAAAATGTTATATGAAAAATAAACTGAAGCCATAAATGTACTAAATGTATTGATTTCTGTTTTAGTTCTTGTGATTCCCACTTTCTGGAAGGTCTCCTCTTTGGCCTCCAACCTATCTAATCTAAGTCATTTCCCGAGTCTTCTAAAAGTTTCACATTTATGAAGTTCTTCTTTGAAGCCTTTACTAACTCCTCCAACCTATTCTTATTTTTCCCTTTCCTGAATTCCTGCCAAACCAAATAATTTGTTGATCTGTATTATTTTCCCAATTGTTTTTTCTCTTCAGCAATCTTTTTATTTGACAAATTATGATAGTTGATACCCTGATAGACTCATGAGAATGAGAAATTAGTTTCCTACTTAAGGACAGGAACTATGGCTTGACTTTCTTTTAATCTTTCCTACTGCCAAGGACAGAACTGGGTCTATAGTAGATACTGGAATAATAATAATTCAATTTTCTAAGCCTTTTCTACCAATATTGTCCTTCCACATATTTCAAGCTTCAACCCAAGTATAAAACTCAAAGTCCCCATCAAGACATTTCTCTATCTTCAAGACTTGGTTGACCAAGTTCCTTCCATTCTTACCCTAATGCATTCCTATTCGTATTTTAAAGCCCAACTCAAATGCTACTTCCTTCAGGAAGCCCTCCTTGATTTCTGCCCTCCCACCCCAAATTTCATTCTAACAAGTGTTTCTTAAGCAGTTACTGTAAGTCTAATATTTTGCTAGAGTTGCTAGTAATCTTTCTCCATCTGGATTTCACATTGTATTCTGCGTACATATCTTCAATGCAACGATGTATTTTTTTTTTTTTTTGTTATTGTTGTTATATAGTTTCTTGTGTTTATATGTCTTGGCTCCCTACCACAAACTCTTGAAGATGATGTCTTTAAAGTCAACTCTTTATCTCACCCAGTTGTCTAGCACAGTGACCTGCACATAATAGCTGCCTAATGTTTCTTTCCCTGAATAAAATTCATTAATTTGTAATCATATCAATCAATATTCTTCATATTCTGATATTCAGCATACTCATGGTAAGCACCAAATTAATCAAATATTACCTGTCTTCAATGAACATGTCATAGTAAAATCCATTTTCAATAGGTGGGCCATAACACAAGTGGCCTCCATAATAACTTTCCATAGCTTCTCCAAGAATGTGAGCACTAGAATGCCAATATACCTATAAATCAAAAAAAGAAGGAATTTATATTGTTAAAAAAAATATTTGTAATAAAAATAGCTAACATTTATATAAAATTTATGTAACATTTATATAGAAAATATAACATTTGAGGTTTATGAAGCATTTTACATGTGTTATCTCATTTAAACCTCCCAACAATCCTGTAGAAATCCAAAAATTACTTAGTAATGCTCTTTATATGCAACACTAGAATCAAGATCTTTAAATGTGGCAGAATACATTCATTAAAAGTTCCATAACTTCCATCTATAAAGCGATGTTATCAAAATTAGATAAAAATTGGTTGAATTATCAGTACTAATGCTTATTTGGGTAATAGCAAAAAATTCTATCCTTTGCTCCTGCACATGGGGAGAAGAGGCTCTTCCATACCCTCTCTGATACTTAGCTCCAAAGTTTCAGCAGCTCTTCCTATAGAATCAGGATAGGGACTGGAGCTATTATTTTTCCAGTATAAGAAGCTCCTTGTTGAGAAAACTCTGTTTCACTGTGGGTTAGTACTTTTCTCTTACAGTCTTGAAACTGCCAAGAGCTCTAGTATTAGACAATAGGAGAGGCTATGTAATCAGTGCTTTCAGAGGTAGGCTTTGAAATCAAGTTTTCCTGGTTCCAAAATGGGTTCTCTCTATTATGGTAGGCTGTGTGTCTTTCCTATAGTCAGAGATTCATCTTGGTCAGGGAGAACTTTACAAAACCTGAAACACATGAGGCAAAACAATATCCTCTCTTATTTTTAGAGGCATGGATTTTTACACTCCCAAATGGGAGTTGTTTTTGTTTCCTTGGGCATGAGATTACAGCTATACATCATAGTTAAACTTGTAAACCCTTGGTATATCAGTTCATATCAGTCTAACAACATAACCAATTCAGATTCCTAGACTGCTCTGGTAATAGGTTATTTCCCCAACTTTGAAAAAATCACCTAACCTCCCTGGGAATCAGTTTAGATCAGAAATGTCAAATTCTGGGAGTTAGAATTGGGGCCAAACTTACAAAGTACAATCTATACCAAAATAAAATGTAATAGGAAAATGTTTAATAAAATAAACAAAAATACAATACCACATAACATGTTAAAATGAATACTCAAGTCCCTTCTAGATTTAAAATCACATATTGTTTTTTATCAGGCACAGAGTAAAGTGATATAGCTATTATATTTGCAAAAAGAAAAATGAATAGAAATCCAAATAGCCTTCTTTTACTATTTATTGATGTACCCATAAAGGCATCATCAACACAAACAATAGATGAGGATTAGTTGAATGAACTAAAAATGTTTAATCTAGAGAAGAAAATCTAAAACAGGATATACTAGCAGTTTTCAAATATCTGAAGGAATATCATATAAAAGGAGGAAGTGGGCTTAATTCTATTTAGTCCCAAGTCATAGAATGGAAATAATAGGGTGCTAAAATTCATCTCAATTTTTTAAAAAAATGTCCTAACAATTATAGCTGCCCCACAATAGAACAGACTGTCTAGAACAACTGGAAATTTCAATCACCGAAGATATTTAAGAAGAGACTAGATAATTCCTTTGATGAAATGATATCAGTCATATGGGAATATGACTGAATCCTGAGGTTACTCATAATTCTATGATTCTATGAAATTTTAGCTTGAAAATCATCTTATAGAAGCATGGAACATCATTTACTACAGGTATACAAATATGTACATTTATATTAATACATAACTATACAATACAAATATTGTATACAATACAATAGAGATAGAGGTATCTCTATATACCTATACTATGGTGTGTGTGTGTGTATATACACATACATATATATACATGTATATGTATATCTATGCTAAATTGCATAAGCACATATATACCTATATTACGTGGCATTTTATGCTACCATAAAATGAATTATAGATATGTATATTTGTATCTGGCTAAAAAGCTAACAATAATAAGGACAATCAATTGATCTAAGGACCATTTAGTCCCAGAGATAGATATAAAAGGATGATGACAGATAGAAATATAGCCAGATCTATAAAGAAATGTAATAATATAGAGAGATATAAATACATGTGTATATGTATACTCTCATATAAATAGATATACATACAGATATAGAATGAGAAGTATTTTCTTCTATTTCCTCTTTAAAATACAAAATTGGAGAGAGTGTAGTATTTAATTTATATCAGAGAGCTAATTGTAGGTATGTTTCAGCCTTTATTCTACATGCCTTCTGAGATTTGTCAATTAAGTTTTCATAAAGGAATTTGCTATCATAAAAGAATTTGTCTTTTAAACAAGTACTAAAATTAATTTTCAAAGATAACTAAAGCTTTAATAAGACAAATAACTAAATAGTTCTGCAAATTTGGATTTTGTATAAAGGCTTTCCTTAAATCATAGGATTTTAGTACAATGCTTTCTCTCTATCAAGAGTTATTCAACAAATGTTCACTTATTGACTAGCATTTGAAATCATGTTTTGCTGCTGCGGATGGGAATATTATAAACATGTACAAGAACAAAAATGCTCTATTAGTGTTATTGAAGACACGTTATATTTATAAGGGGAAAAAAAAAAAACAAGCATAAGATATAAACATATATCTGTGAAAAGCTCTAGAATTAAATGTATCTCAATTTAATTCATGTTCCACAAGGGAAATTAAGCTGTAACTGATCAGTCTATAAAACAGGTTCAGCAGCATTTTTGAGAGGGAAAAAAAAAGCCTATTCTTCTGTCTGTCTATGCTGGGGTACTATATTTCTCTCCCCAGCCGATGTGTCCTTCCCACTCTCATGTCTCTGTCCACAGCCTCTATGTGTCCTTGAACCATGTGTTTGCCAGTCCTCTTCATCCACAGGCCTTTTCTTCCTCACATTAGCATGCTAATTCACATTAAGTAAAAATTGCTTTACATGGACACCTGCAAAAGTTAATTTATATAAAGCAAGAACTCTGTGTATGTGTATTGAACATCTATTATATAAATGTTAACAATTAGAGCAGATGTGCCAAACTTATGGCTCACAAAATTCCCAAAGTGCTACTGGCTGAACTAAATTGAAATGTAATTGAGAAATGTTTAACAAAATAAATAAAAATACAATACAGAGTAATGTTAATTTGTGATTTTCTGAGTCAATAAAAGACTCACAGAAATACATTTCTATTTGTGGGACATCATGGTCCTATAAAGTACCATAAGAACACATCTCTCTCTAAATTTCAATTCACTGCTTTTTTACTTAATAGAACTCTTAAGTGAAATTTAGAAATCAGCTCTTAAAATATACTTACAGCCTGAGCTTCTTCATTATCAAACTTAAGTAATTCTAAAGTAGAATCTTCTTCCAATGGACGATCCAAATCCCACAATTCATCATTTACTTTGGCTATTATTGTGTTATCAGCCAGTCCTTGACTATTGAAGGAAAAATAATTTTGAAATTAATTATACATATACAATATTATTTGTAAGCCAAAATTTAAAACAATTCAGGTTGCAAAAGTACATGCTACATATGTACCTAAAGTAATATGATTTATTATTTAGATAAATGTCAGACCATATACACAGACATATTCAAATGAGTCGTGTTCTCTTCAAAGTAGTTATCTCTCAAGGCTGTGACTTGGTAATGTTGCCATTGGAAAATATCGAGTCCTCCTCTTTTGGACCTACCTTCTGAGTCTTTGCCAAATTCTTTTGTATATAATCACAAAGATGGTATATTTTTGTCTTTTTAGGGTAAAAGGATTTTGAACCAGTAACAATGCTTTTTATTTCATAGGATCACAGCTCTAGGGCAAAAAGGGCTATCAGAGGACATTTAATCCAGCCTCCTTCTTTTATAGATGAGGAGACTGAGATTTAGGGATTTAAGGAGATTCAGAGGATTGTCCCAAGATCATATAGATAATAAGATGAATTTGAAACTAGTTCTCTGACTAATTTCTGTACCATACTAACTTCTAAATATATAATATTTCACACCCTTCAAAACAATTTCAGATACATTATCTTGTTTAATCCTTGAAACAGCTGAGGTCAACAGCATGAATGTTATTATGCCCATTTTATAGATGAGTGAACTGGTGCTTGGAAGTTTGATGATTTGCCAGTGGTCACATATTTAGTGAAAGAGCTGGGATCAGAATTCAGGTCTCCTGAATTCTAGTCTAACCCATAACCTCCCTCCCTCTTCCAGCTCTATAATACAAATGCATGCACACATAAACACACACACACACACACACACACACACATACACACACACACACACACACACTCATACACATACATACTCATATATAATTAATGAAAATTATCTGCTTTTAAAAAGATGACAAGAAACTCTTAAAAACTCAAATAATACAATATTATTAAGTAAAGAGTAGACATTTTTCTTATGTCTTTGATAACCTGTTTTACATTTTTTATGACTTAAAAAATTGAGCATTTAGAGTTGGAAAAAGATAGGATTGTATTCTAAATTATGCATTTCCCAAATTTAAATGATATTCCTAAGAAGTCCAAAGGTAGTGTTGGTGAAAACTCTATTTCCCATTGACTTATTCTTGTTGATCAAAGAAAATTGCATTTTCAAGAAAAAAAATGCTATTAGTCTTTTGCTCAATTACTTAATACCCACGATCTTCTTTATACTACAATTTACCTAATTCCAGCAGCCACTTGATATGGTGTTGTTTTCCAAGACTCCCCTTCAACTATTTTTCCATCAATCAGCATTATTTTGATCAATTTGCTCTCGTTTGCTGCTCTATGGGCAAGCAAGGTGTCATGCTCTCTCTTCAATGTTTCATAAAGCATCAGTCTATCTTCTATGAAGTTTGGCCCACTACATAACTGTAAATCATTACAAGACAATAACATAAACACATAGCCAACCTTACTTCTTACTACTTCCATATATGGATCCTTGGCTGTAATTAAGTCTCACTCTTTTCTGCCCCCTATTTCCCCATTTTCCATGCATTTGCTCATACTGTTCCCTTACCTGGACTCTATCTCTTCTTCACCTATCCAAATCCATTTTATCTTTAAATAGCACAGCTCAAATTCTATCTTTTCCATAAACCCCTCCTTGAATTACAGTCCATTAATCTCTCTGTCCTTACTTACTTAGTTCTACACAAATTAGCATTTACTTAAATATAGAGTGACCCAAAAATCTAAGTGCAATTTTATGCTACTTAAAGCTTACAAATGCACTAAGACTTCTGATAGTACACTCTATACTATCTAGTATTGTTCTTAAATTGGCCAATTCATGTTAGTCTTAGCTTTTCAGATTGTAATTCCTCAGGGTCAAGAACAGTATTGTTCTTTTTGCCTTTGTATACTGGACAAAGCACAATGTAATAAGCACAAATAGTAGGTTAAGAAGCACAATGCTTCTTAGATGCACACAAGATTCAATAAATACTAGTTAACTGGCTGATTATATAAAGGAGGAGCAATTATTTAAACTTGAGACAACTACATATGTAAGTTTCAAATAAAGGCCCAATAACTGAATATCTGTCTCCAAAAGATCTGCCTAAATTTAGAAAAATATCCTACAAAAGAGCTGAATTTTTCTACCATGTGAATTTTTCAACATGGAACTTTACTAAATGTTAGAAGGGTTGTGATTTACCTTGGTGACAGGTGTACCCACACAGAAGAAATCACAGATTGGTGAAGCAAATTATACTGATATCCCACCACATTTAAGTTATGTAAAAAAATTAATCTAAGTTCTACATAGTTTTACATAGAGTATTATTACAAATTATTTAAGGTGCCTAGATAAATCACATTTTTAACATAAAAATATTAAAAATCAGAGGTAGCCTTTTCTAATTAAGAATTACTTACCTCACTCTTTAAGGCATTTACAATTTCATTTTCTTTTTTCTTCTCCTTTTTATTTTGAACATCTTTTTGGTTTGTGATGGAAGAAAGCTAAAAGACAGAATGTTAAAAAAAAAAAAAAAAAACCACTCACATGGATGACAAAAGGCAGGACAAGACAAGGTAACTAAGGCACTTGAAGGAAAACAAATGAATGTAAAATACTACATAATAAGCTATGTAAAATATGTATAATAGCTATAAGCTATTTCTTACTTTATTATTTTTGATAGTTCCTGGAGGTGGTACTAAACAAAAATTTCATATTTTAGAAATCCAAAGTCATATCTCTTCTACTTACACTGAATCTTCTTCAACAGACTGGCTAAGAAAGAGGAGCTTAACCAACTATCAAGCCTATTTCATCACAGACTTGATACATACACCTTAATTCAACAGATATAAATCTCTTTGGAGTTTTGGAATTTTTTTTTATCTTTAGAAAAATAACTACTCATGTCACTATAAAATGGTTATAAAGCTGCCTTTTAGAAACAAAATTTTGTATCTATGATGATTCTCATAGGTTACCCTCATAGTTGATGGAATGTCTTTGGAAGGGCATTCCATATAAGCAGTCCCCAACAAATAGGTTGCCTAATGAATTGGTTATATGAAAATCCTCTTCTTCCACTAGAGTCCTTACCTGTTTTGTAATGGGAGGGCTCTTTCAGCCCTTAATCACTGCTGGTAGCTCCTATGGCCTCAGTCAGGCCTAGAGTAGAACAAGAAGAATAGGAATTGGGGCTAGTAGGGGCTAAGAAGTTAGAGTTGTGGAGTTTGGGGCTATTATCTAGGGTAGCCAGCAGAGAAAACATCAGAACAGTTAGAGCGAACGAACAATCTATTGGATGATAGGTAAAAGACACTTTGGCATTCTTCAAGCAAATAAAACTGATGGGCTTTTTTGTTATAGGAAATTTCTGAGGAGATTGGTGGAAGTGGCAAATGACACAGTAAACCAAATACAGAACCTACACCTTTTAGGGACCAGTCTACTAATTCCTGATCTGATTCAATGACAACCCAATTTCACAAACATTTATTAAGCATCTAGTATTTCTAAGGCATTGTGCCAAGCACCAGGAATGCAAAATCAGAGAAAAAATACTTACTACACTCAGAGAATTTACATTGTACTAAAGGTATGTATGGCATACATGTTATGTATGCCAAAAGCAAATAAAAGTTTTCTGTGGAGGGCATATGAAATTTTCAGAAAGGTGATATTTAAGCTGAGCCCTGGAATATAAAGCACATAATGGGATGAAAAAGTAAAATAAAGCTGGAAAGGTGGATTGGAGCCAGATTATGAATGGCTTTAAGTGCCAGATTATGGAATGTGGGAGCTATCAAAGACTTTTAAACAAAGGAACAACATTGTCAAATCTGTCTCTTAATAAATTTATTTTGGCAGTCGTGTGGAGAATAAATAGGATCAGAACCAGGTAAACTAATTTACAAGCAAGTATAATAGTTCATATAGAAGATGATAAGCATGTGAATGAGGGTGATGGCCCAGAGAGTATCAGGAGTCAGATGTAAAATATGTTATAGAGAATTGACAGGACTTGGCAACTGATGGAATATGGAGGATGCGACTGAGGGAAAAATTAAGGATGACTCCAAAATTATGAATCACAAAGGAGTTGACAGAAAAAGGGAAGTTTTGAAGAATGATCAGTGTAGGGGGATGGATAATGAGTTTAGTTTTGGATATATCTATGGGAAAGAAGAGACACCCAGGAAGCAATTGGTAAAATCAGATAAAGAAAGAATAAATTATATATAGGGAGCAAATTAGCTCCCTTTCATTATTGCCAGCAACCTAAAGTGGAGGTGGATGCTCAAGAAATCCCCAGAAAAGATTTGAGATGAAATTGAATCCATAATATAATTTTATTGGGATAAAATGAGTTGTAAGTGGTGGCTATGCAGATTCTAAAGAGATATAAAATAAAAGTATTCCACGTTCTTACAAAGCATTTATTTCAGGAGTTGATTTCAACCCATACATATAAACATATACAGAGACAGCTAGATGATGCATAATAGAGTGCTTGGTTTGGAATCAGGAAGATCTTAATTCAAATCCCACTTCAGACACATACTAGCTGTATGAACTTAATCCTATTTGTCTCAGTTTCCTCATCTGTAAAATTGGCTGGAGAAGGAAATGGCAAACCCTACCAGTATTTCTGCCAAGAAAATCACAAATGGCTTCATGTGAAGTCAGACATGATTGAAACAACTGAACAATGACAATATGCAAACATATATATGTATACATACGTATGTAAACACACACATCTGTTGAAACCTCACATAATCTGAGGATAGAGGGTTTTGCATCATAAGAGTTGATATCTTAGCATACTGCCTACCACATAGTAGGAATTTAATAAATGTTTGTTTCCTTCCTTCCTTTGGCAGTTTGATAAAGATTTATGGACCTGTTTAATGCATAAAATAAAATAGGATTACAAAGGAAATCAATTATATTAAAATAAAGTTATCAAAATATTTTTCAAAAACAAGTTCATAGATCCCAAGTGAACAACCCCTCTCCTAGATGGTAGGTCAGAATAATAAAATGACAAAGCAAACTCTTTGGTCTGGAATTTAAATCCCTCTACAATCTGTTTTTTCACCCATTTTGCCAGACTACATATAATAATACTGCAAATTCCAAAGTGGCCTACTAATCCTTCCCCAGGAAATATCATGCCACCCCTCTCTATACCTTTACATTTTATTTCTTATCCTACAGGCCAAAAAGAATCCACTAAAACTTAGGGAACAGAGAGTGACATGATCGGAACAGAGCCTTAGAAATATCAATTCCAGAGCTGTATGAAATGGATTAGAAAAGGAACAGGTTTAAGGCATAGAGACAACTTTAGGAGGCTATTGCAATAGTCTAGATGAATATTTGAGATCCTGCACAAGATTGGAAATTGGAACACATTTAAAACATGCTGTGGAAGTACCAACCAGACTTAACAGTTGAGGAGGACTCCTATATTATGGAACAAAGTAACTGGAAAAATGGTGGTATCCGCAACAAAAATGTTTTCCTAGCACTGAGGGGAGAGTCAAAGAAGGGTGCGTTTGAAGGACGAATATTTTCTTTTGAACATGTTAAGTTTGAGATAAGGCAACAAGAATTTAGCAAGTGCCAACTATCAGTTACCTGTGACCATACAAAGATTAAAAAACGAGACACACCCTACTCTAGGAGCTCACATTTTAATGTGACACGTCCAGCAATCAGACAGTGATGAGAGGTCGTGGCAAGGGAGATGGAGGAAGACTGACCATGTGGGTTAGGAGAGTCATCTGATTGAACTGATGATGTCAGGAAGAGAGAAAACATCACGAGAAGCCTGCCGGGGCAGATGCTAAGGGTCCCTAGTGACAAAGCAAGCCTTCTCCTATACCTGTGTCCCTGTCCCAGAATGAGAAGGATAGAACCGAAAAAAGAACCGCGGAGCTCGGGGAGGGGGTGGGGGAGACAGCTTCTTTTTTGTCTCTGTATTCCCAGAGCCCGGCACAGGGACTTTATTCGACCCACGGGTGTTGGATTGGACTCAATGACTTCACCCTCAGAAGGAACGGGAGTAATATTATTGCTCCCGTTACTACTTGCGCTCGTTTGGGCCTATCTGGAAGAAGAAGAAACGCAGAGAGAACAGGAAATAAATTACAGAGCAGAAGGGAAATCCTCTAGCGGGGTTATTCCCGTTATCTGCCTCTCCGTGCCCGCCCCTAATCTCGGGGAATTCCCTACATCGCAGGTTTCCCTCCCCGCCAGCTGCTAGCGGAGAGAGAAGTTCCGCGGTCAAGGTCAAGGCCAAAGCGCGCTCCCGCCCTCGCCCCGGCCTTGCTTTACCTGCGCTCGGTCTCGGGCCGGCTTTCGGGGCTGCTCGAGCTGCTCTGGCTGCCGGCTCAGCTCGGCCTCCAGGCTGCGCCGCAGGTGCTGCAACCGGTAGCGCAGCTTCTCGTTCTCGCCCCGCAGGCGCTCGAGCTCGGGACTGGGGCTGCCGGCCCAGCTTGGCCAGGGCCCGGGCTCCGGCTCCAGCTCGGGCTCTGGCTGTTGTTGCTGCTCCTTCAGGCGGCCGATCTCCGCGGTCAGCCAGCGGATGTCCTGCTCCTGCCGCGCCAGGCGAGAAGCCACCGCGTCGGCCGCCATGATCCTCTGCTGCCGCTCCGCGGTCCGCTGCGGGCTGGGATAGGCCGGGAGGTGCGGGTGTGGCCGCGCGGGGAGAGCCGACCGCCGGTTGTCCGGAGCGCTAGCGCTGACCCCGCTTTGGCGGGACTCCCGCGTTCACGGGCCCAGGGTGAGAAGTGGAAGCCCCTGGTGCTTATTCTACATTTGAGGAAAATAAAGCAAGAGAGCCCCGGGGACCTGAAGGCCCTTTCAACTCCGAAAGACCATCTTTACAACCATTAAACAATCATCATTTTTTTTCTCTCCCCTGTAAACCTCTCTTTCCGAAAAACATCATCCAATCTCCAGTCCTCAAAGGATGGGTTTTATCCTGATCCAAGTAAGCGGGACCTACTGATTCTTCCCTTCCCTTCAGCAAAGTAAAAGGTTTCCTGGCCTCCTCTTCCCCCCAGCCACGGTTTATCTTTTTGAAGCAATATTTTCATTGGCTTCTCTTGTGTCACAGAATAAAGTACCAACTCTTCACTCTAGCATTTAAGGCTTTCCACAAACTGCCTCCAGTTTCCTTGTCCAGTCTGAACTCCTTATAGAATAGTCCGGCCATCCTCTCCCCACGGCCCCTGTGATAACACCCCTCAACATTTTAAGTCTTTCTCCTGGAGGTTCCCCAGGCTTGGAATACACCTCCCCCCTCCCCCCTCTCAAATGGCTCATATAATCTCTTAGCTGCTCTCAGGAGCCTTTGACTTGCCCCTATAATTTTGTTTATGCTCTAAATCCTGCATGAAATATTCTCTTCTCTTCTACTTTTAAAGTTTTGTAAGTCCTTTCAGATTCAACTCAACCATCAAAGCTAAGAAAGACAGTTCCAGTTTTGGAATATTTACTGTGTGCAATGCAGAGTGCTAAAAATGTATAAGATGGGAATCTTTAAAAAAAAATTTTTTTTTTCCTCCAAGGTAGCTAGATTAGCATATCAGATGCTACAGACATAATATGCCTAGATTTTAGCAATAATTTTGATAGTGTCTCATGTTATACATGATAACATGGATAAAATGGAATGATAAGGAGTAGAAAACAAAATTAAATGCATTCAGATTGGTTGAATGATCAGATTCAAAAAGTAATCACTAGTGAATCAATTTTATTATAGAGGAAGGTCTCTGGTAGAGTGAGG
This sequence comes from Antechinus flavipes, assembly GCF_016432865.1. Classification (NCBI taxonomy): domain Eukaryota; kingdom Metazoa; phylum Chordata; class Mammalia; order Dasyuromorphia; family Dasyuridae; genus Antechinus; species Antechinus flavipes. The sequence goes on along the minus strand of NC_067399.1, from coordinate 551,037,785 downwards.
CATCTTTCCATGAGACTATCCTGTTCAACATGTCAATCAACAAACATTTAGCACTGTGCTAGCATGTGCCAAAAACATAGCTTACATTCTAAGGGGGAAGGCAAGTAAATAAATTAATACAAAAAGAATAGACGGGCAGGCAGCCAGCCAGCCAGCCAGCCAGCTTTTATTAGTATTTTATTTATTTATTATTTTTAATTTATTTTAAAATATTTATTTTTAATAATTTATAATAAATATAAATAATATATTTTATAGTATACATAAATTATATATTATATATTTGTATTAAAT